>NC_134878.1:22741701-22769201 GCF_041734735.1 Babylonia areolata
GGGGGCTGGGGGGGGGATGGTGGGGGGGGGGGGGGGGGGGAGGAGCTGTATGAGTGAATGTGTGTGTGTTTATGCGTGCGTGCATGCGTGCGTGTGTGCGTGTGTGAGAACGCACGCGTGCGTGCGTGTGTGCGCATGAGTGTGTGTGGGGTGCGGTGCGCGCACTTGCTACGTCCGAATGTATTTTTTGTCCGTGTTCTTTCTCAACTTTTACACACAGCTCAATCAGTTACCAGACTGCGATACATTATTTCATCAAACAAGCGTGGTTCTATTCCCTGCAATAAACAACATTATTTTGCATGGCTGGTAGGCGGGTTGCCTTGTCCGTTCGTTGGTTCGTTCACAACTCCCACCGCCAAACCTTCCACCACCACCCCCCCTTCCATCCCCTCTCCCCTCTATCCCCTATCTCAGCAACTCTGACGTCTGGAGGGATGATGATGATGATGATGATGACGTGCGGTGATGAGCATTTGATCGGCAGCCAGCTGCTACCGCTAGCGGGGGAGTGGAAGGAAGTTTGGACAGTCAACACAACACCGCTCGCTGTCAGAGCAATGGCAGCGCCAGAACATCACTTTTTTTTTCTTCCCCCCCCCCCCCCCCACCTCGCTTTGAACCACCCCTCCCCCCCACCCCCCCCCTCATCTCTCTAACCCCCCCTGGATAGGAATTCCAAACGGTGTACCTGCAGGTCTGGGAGTGCGAGTCAAGTCTGAAACACTGCCAGTGAGAGCTCCTGTCCATGCCGCCACGTTGGCAGACAGCCCCCCCCCCCCCCCCCCCCTTTTCCTTTTTACCCACGGGCTCGCGTCGTCATCTCACAGCGGTTAATTACCGTGAGGAAAGCAGAAAGCAGCCAGCCAGACAGCCAGCCAGACAGCCAGACACTCTCTCTTCTCGCAGGCAGAAATTAAAGGCAAATATTGGGCGTCAATGAAAGAATAATACTTGGGGGGGTGTTGGTTCAAGATTTGTTTTTTTACTTTTTTCTCCTCTCTCACTCTGCTCAAGCGTTGATGAGGGTAGGGTAGTACGGTACGAAGGTACTGTCTTTACTCGCTCTTCTGAGTGGTAGGAGAGATCTGTTGAGTCGGCTGTCTTGTCCTTATCATCGGCTGTCTTATCAGTAGCTTAATTAAGGTCTGATCAGCGCGTTGGATTTACGTGAAGATGAGGCATATAATCTTTCTTCTTCTTCTTCTAATTAACAGAAGGTGTGATGTAGCGAATGTGAATCAGTCTACAGGGCTCGGTTGGGTTTGAATAAGCCATTCTTGACGTCATTCCCATGCTTTTTGTGTATGGCTTGAATAAGCCATTCTTGACGCCCTTCCCATGCTTTTTGTGCATGCCTTGAATAAGCCATTCTTGACGCCCTTCCCGTGCTTTTTGTGTAGGGCTTAAATAAGCCATTCTTCGACGCCCTTCCCGCGCTTTTTGTGCAGGGCTTAAATAAGCCATTCTTCACGCCCTTCCCGAGCTTTTTGTGCATGGCTTGAATAAGCCATTCTTGACGCCCTTCCCATGCTTTTTGTGTATGGCTTGAATAAGCCATTCTTGACGCCCTTCCCGTGCTTTTTGTGTATGGCTTGAATAAGCCATTCTTGACGCCCTTCCCATGCTTTTTGTGCATGCCTTGAATAAGCCATTCTTGATGCCCTTCACGTGCTTTTTGTGTAGGGCTTAAATAAGCCATTCTTGATGCCCTTCCCGTGCTTTTTGTGTAGGGTTTAAATAAGCCATTCTTGATGGCCTTCACGTGCTTTTGGTGCAGGGCTTAAATGAGCCACTCTTGACGCCCTTCCCGTGCTTTTTGTGCAGGGCTTAAATAAGCCATTCTTGACGCCCTTCGCGTGCTTTTGGTGCAAGGCTTAAATAAGCCGTTCTTGACGCCCTTCCCGTGCTTTTTTGTGTAGGACTTAAATAAGCCATTCTTGACGCCCTTCCCGTGCTTTTTGTGTATGGCTTGAATAAGCCATTCTTTACGCCCTTCACGTGCTTTTTGTGCAGGGCTTAAATAAGCTATTCTTGACGCCATTCCCGTGCTTTTTGTGCAGGGCTTAAATAAGCTATTCTTGACGCCATTCCCGTGCTTTTTGTGCAGGGCTTAAATAAGCCATTCTTGATGCCCTTCCCGTGCTTTTTGTGCAGGGCTTAAATAAGCCATTCTTGACGCCCTTCCCGTGCTTTTTGTGCAGGGCTTAAATAAGCCATTCCTGACGCCCTTCCCGTGCTTTTTGTGTAGGGCTTAAATAAGCCATTCTTGACGCCCTTCACGTGCTTTTGGTGCAAGGCTTAAATAAGCCGTTCTTGACGCCCTTCCCGTGCTTTTTTGTGTAGGACTTAAATAAGCCATTCTTGACGCCCTTCCCGTGCTTTTTGTGAAGGGCTTAAATAAGCCATTCTTCACGCCATTCCCGCGCTTTTTGTGCAGGGCTTGAATAAGCCATTCTTGACGCTCTTCACGCGCTTTTTGTACAGGGCTTAGATAAGCCATTCTTCACGCCCTTCCCGCGCTTTTTGTGCAGGGCTTGAATAAGCCATTCTTGACGCACTTCCCGTGCTTTTTGTGCATGCCTTGAATAAGCCATTCTTGACGCTCTTCCCGTGCTTTAGGGCTCGGTAGGGCTTGACTAAGCCATTCTTGACGCCCTTCCCGTGCTTTAGGGCTCGGCAGGGCTTGAATAAGCCATTCTTGACGCTCTTCCCGTGCTTTAGGGCTCGGCAGGGCTTGAATAAGCCATTCTTGACGCCCTTCCCGTGCTTTTTGTGTAGAGCTTAAATAAGCCATTCTTGACGCCCTTCACGTGCTTTTTTGTGCAGGGCTTAAATAAGCCATTCTTGACGCCCTTCACGTGCTTTTTGTGCAAGGCTTGAATAAGCCATTCTTGACGCCCTTCCCGTGCTTTAGGGCTCGGTAGGGTTTGAATAAGCCACTCTTGACGCCATTCCCGTGCTTTTTGTGCAGGGCTTAAATAAGCCATTCCTGACGCTCTTAACGTGCTTTTTGTGCAGGGCTTGAATAAGCCATTCCTGACGCTCTTCCCGTGCTTTTTGTGCAGGGCTTAAATAAGCCATTCTTGACGCCCTTCACGTGCTTTTTGTGTTGATGTGCTCTTGCTATGTTGTTGTTTATTTGAATAAAAAATTGTTTAATTATAGCAACTCAGTCCGCACGCACGTTCTGACGCCTCCTTAAAACTGAAAATTGAAACTGTAATCAGAACACACTGGGGCACAATCAGCACAGATACAGGAACAAGGACTGGACACCTGCTGCCGCCTGATAACCTGTCAAATAACATACCTGTATCTTTTTTAAAACAGCCATAACAAGTAGCCACCGGCTGTTGATAAAATCACGTTCTTGTCTCTCCGATGTGTGAGGTGACCCTGACCACACGACTAAAGAAATCAATGTATTTTGTATTTGTATTTGTATTTGTATTTCTTTTTATCACAACAGATTTCTCTGTGTGAAATTCGGGCTGCTCTCCTCAGGGAGAGCGCGTCGCTACACTACAGCGCCACCCATTTTTTTTTGGTATTTTTTTTCCTGCATGCAGTTTTATTTGTTTTTCCTATCGATGTGGATTTTTCTACATAATTTTGCCAGGAACAACCCTTTTGTTGCCGTGGGTTCTTTTACGTGCGCTAAGTGCATGCTGCACACGGGACCTCGGTTTATCGTTTCATCAGAATGACTAGCGTCCAGACCACCACTCAAGGTCTAGTGGAGGGGGAGAAAATATCGGCGGCTGAACCGTGATTCGAACCAGCGCGCTCAGGTTCTCTCGCTTCCTAGTCGGACGCGTTACCTCTAGGCCATCACTCCGTATTGACGATAATTAGAACAAAAAATGCTAAACGAAAAAAACACAAAAAAACACCAAACTTCCATTGTACTTAAAAGTAAACCAAGTATTCTCCGAAGTATTACAATTAACGAATAAACTAAATTGTCCTCCAAAGTCAAAATCAGAAAAAAAAGGACTTTTCTCAGTCAGTCACTAACAATCCACGTCATCTTCTAAAAAGCCCTGAAATGGTCGCTTCAGAGTCGACTAAGCTGAAGACAACATGATTTGATCTTACAAAAAGTTGATCTCACTTGCACATAGATATTACAGATTCGTGAGTTCCTTACTAGGCATCACAACACTGAGATCTTTCTCTCTCTCTCTCTCTCCAAAACGTGGCTAGGTAAAAAGGAAATGTACCAATACAATCTGCATACTACAGCTTCTATTTAAAATCATATAACATAATTATCATATATAAAAAAAAAGAAACGAAAGGAAAAGCAGAAAGAAATTCGTTACGTTTTAAGCGGATTGCAAAAGAGGCATCGTTATTGCACAGATGGGACACATAAGACTGAACGTTCCCAGACGGCAAGACTCGCGTGTAAAGGTTAATGACTGCACCTCTCTGAGACACCTCGCACTGACAGGAAATTGCACCGACATAAAATAAATAAATATATATATATAAAAGAAATAACGATATCGTTTAGACTTGAAAAGCGGTAAACACGGCGACATTGATAACACTATCGTAACGACCAAGATCATGCTGTCTATCTCCAAGTTCCGCAGTTGCGCGCGCACAGCACGTGGTAATCCGAGAACGCGCGTTATCTCTCGCACGTTTAGTTTATTCATACACTCGGAGGAAATGAAAGCGCAAAGGACCTGCCAACTATGTTATTTTTTCACAGAAGGAAAAGGTTAAAGGTCCCTTTAGCCTTCGACTGGGTTTACGTTTTATAGTAGAAAAAAAATGTTAAAGGTCCTATAGTGTTTTACGAATGGTTCGGCCACGTAACAAGAGAAGAGGGGCTTGCCGAGACAGTGCTCCAGGGAACAGTCAGAGGAGGAAGGAAGAGAGGAAGACAGAAGAAGAGATGGGAAGACAACATCACAGAATGGACAGGATTGAAGCTGAGCGAGGCGGTCAAATGTGCGAAAGACAGGGATGGATGGAGAGGACTGGCTGACAGGTCATCTGTAGCGCCCCAACGGCAACCGCCATGCGGCAGCTGATGATGAGCTGATGAGTGTTTTACGGCCCCGTCGGGCTCGGCATATTTGTATTTGTATTTCTTTTAATCACAACAGATTTCTTTGTGTGAAATTCGGGCTGCTCTTCCCAGGGAGAGCGCGTCGCTACACTACAGCGCCACCCTTTTTTTATTTTTTTTATTTTTTTTTCCTGCGTGCAGTTTTATTTGTTTTTCCTATATAAATCGATTTTTCTACAGAATTTTGCCAGAACAACCCTTTTGTTGCCGAGGGTTCTTTTGCGTGCGCTTAGTGCATGCTGCACATAGGACCTCGGTTTATCGTCTCATCCTGAATGACTAGCGTCCAGACCACCACTCAAGGTCTAGTGGATGGGGAGAAAATATCGGCGGCTGAGCCGTGATTCAAACCAGCGCGATCAGATTCTCTCGCTTCCTAGGCGGACGCGTTTCCTCTAGGCCATCCCTCCGCATAGGAAGGCGGGGCCCCATCCTCCCCTTCCAGTCCGCCGTTCTGGCCTTCCCCAAAGTCAGGTCACCCTCCCCAACCACATCACCCACCATTTTTCTAAATTTCTTCTCTCTCTCTCTCTCTCTCTCTCTCTCTCTCTCTTCGTATTTCTCTTCCATTAAGTTGATGCCTCTGGTGACTATAGATTTAATCTCATGTTAATATTTATATTATTATTATTTTTTTACGATTGTATGTATTTATTTGTTTTATTTCTTTACTTACTGTTTAAGAATAAGTTATTTGATACAAAGTGATAATATGGTTCATCAGCGTCGTGTTGAAATTAAAGTGCAACGTTGTGAGCACAGTATAAGCATTAAGATTGCTGGTGCTCTTTTTGTCTTTGTTTGCATTGTAACCATGTGTCCTGTCCTGTTGAACAATTAAAGATTATCCAAACCAACTTCAGGTACCCATTCACACCTGGGTGGAGTAAGAATAATAATAATAATAATAATGGTATTTATATAGCGCTGAATCTTGTGCAGAGACAAATCAAAGCGCTTTCGCACCGGTCATTCGCACGCATGCATAACTCTAAAACTGTAGAAACTAAAGACAAAGAAGGGCAGGCAAGGGAGGCTATTTTGGGAAGAGGTGGGTTTTAACGCCAGACTTCAAAGAGCTGAGTGTGGAGACTTCACGAAGCGAAAGAGGAAGTTCATTCCAATCGCAAGGTCCAGAGACAGAGAAAGAACGGCGGCCAACAGTCGAGTGTTTGAATCTGGGTATGCGTAAGCAGAGTGGATCCGAAGCCGATCGTAGTGAGCGAGATGGAGTGTAGAGGTGATGGCAGCCGCACAATTAGGAGTGAGGAAAACTGGTGCACAGTGCCATTCCCCAAAGACACAACACCATGCCGAACCAGGAGCTGCAAGTGGTGATCACTGGGTCAGGAATCCAACGCCTTCCAACACCCACAGAGCTCAATGCCAACACCCGAACACTAACCGACTCTGCCAAGACGTGTGTGAATGAATGGAGTCTCCCGTCGGACCGACGGATGAGTAGGCAGGTAGACTTATCTGTCGGTGTGTGTCCTCATATGGGAAAAGAGGCCGATTCTGGATGTGCAATACTTCCCTCAAGTGTTGCAAGGGAAAACGTCTCCAGAAGTTGAGCCCTGCTTCCTTCGCTCACGCTTTTCCTTAATGGCCAGCGTTCTCTTGTTTTCAAACGTCTTTATGCCACTCAGTAGAGCACAGCATCCTCCAGCGAGAGCGGTCAAGGGCATCAGTTTCCCACGAAGCGTTTTCTATGTCACAGGCTTTGAGGTATGTCTTCACAGTGTGCGAAACTGTAAGACTCATCTGCTGGAGCATTTTAGTCGATGCGTTAATCAAGAGAAACTTCCTGACAATCGATCCGAATCTGGGGCGTGTTGCATGAAGCGATCTTTGCAACGCTAAGACGTTTGCTCAGAGTTAAGAACGTTCCTAAGTATACGGAATTTACCGTGGAGCTAGGAACATTCTTAACGATAAGCAAACTTAGTGCTGTTAAGTTCGGTCATGGCAACCCACCCCATGCTGGATACCTAGTCATTGTCATTCCTTATTTTCATTCTTCTTTCGACAGCTCTGATATTTTCCCGCTCTCCGTCGTCATCAAGGACAAAAAGTGACATTTCTCTCATACACGTTGTTCGCTTGCAAGGTTGTTTTTTTCTTTCTTTCTCCTGGAGCCAGTTGCATTGCTCGGACGGAAGAGCCTAGTATGGTCGTAACCCGCTACAAATTGTGTATAGAATGGAACTGACCAATGGCGTAGTTCGGTTAACGTAGGCACTTAGTCACGTGTAACTGTCAAAAAGTTACGGAACCAAGCAATGCAACTGGCACCTGATTACCTGCAAACTTACCGCAAACGAGCAAACAAGATTTTTTTTTTCTATTCTGTTTTTAATGATGATTATGTAAATGGAAATAACATTATTCTAGTCACTGTCGTCATCAGCATTTTCCTAAATTAACAACGGGAACATTGTAAACAAAATCTCTCTCTCTCTCTCTCTCTCTCTCACTCACGCGTTTCCCTTTGGACTTTGCATCCACAATTCTCAAGCCACCACTACCACTTAGGACCTTCCTTATACTCTGATCTCTACCATCTTCAGTCTGGCCAGGGAAAGGGGTGGGAGGGGGCGGGGGAGTGTGGGGGGGGGGGGGGGAGTCATTCTTGCCCATTTCGTTTTATCAGAATTCGCTTTGTCATATCAAGTTCCCTGTGATTTCTCAGGTTTGTGAAGGAGATAGGGGAAAGACTGGTGCTCAGTGCGGCCTTGAAAGCCACGTCTGTCCGTGTTCCCAAACGGTTATCACGTGCACGTACAGCGCAGTGACTGCTTCAAAGAGGAGACCGGGCTCCTGACTGATGGGTAGGTTTCGGCGCTGTTGTTCACCCGTGACTGGGGGTACTTGTGAACTTCCGCTCAGTGTAAACAACCCCTGTATGTGTGTGTGTGTGTGAGAGAGAGAGAGAGAGAGAGAGAGAGCGCTCGCACAAGACACACGTAAAAACAAATTCCTACCAATAACAGCGCATGACCTTTAGAGATGGTTTTAAACTACAACTCGAGAATTCTGTATAACGTCACCACCCGACACACACATACACACACGCACGCACGCAAGCGCGCGCACACACACACACACACACACACACAACACACGCTCTCTCTCTCTCTCTCTCTCTCTCTCTCCTAGACAGACTTCAACACAACAAAGACAGGCATCAGAAAGAAGAAGGGCAGAAGAACTTCTGTACCGAACAGTACATGAACACTGGGAAGTTTGTTTTGCTCCCATCACTCACACACACACACACACACACACACACACACACACACACACACACACACACACACAACACCCACACACACACACACACACACACACACACACACACACACACACACACACACAACACAACACACCACACACACAACACACACCACACACACACACACACACCACACACACACAACACACACACACACACACACACACACACCACACACACACAACACACACACACACACCGCCACAACATCGGAAGCCGTTGTCAAAACAATGCCACACCCCCTTCCCTTCTGACACTGGACATGATTCACAGGGCCCTGATGCTGTGCGGAGATGGGCCAAACCCTCAACACCCCACACCCCCACACTCCAACACCTCCCCTCCCACCCACCCCCCAACTCCATCCACAGACACGCCTTCCCATCCTTCCCACACCATAATCCTACTCCCTTGCCGTTCTGTTCCTAGTCCTATTCCTTGTATTGGTCCTCTTGTGGTCGTAAGTATTCTCCTTGTGGTCCAGTCTTTATGTTTATTTCTGTGCTGAAAAAATCGATGTGGGGCTGTCATTTTCCCCATCAGAACACGAAACGGAAAAGCTGAAGACACACACCTTTTTACTTTTATATTTTTCTTTTCTTTTTTTTTTCCTCCGGGTGTTTAAGTCGTCGTCATCGTTTTCTTCGTTTTCTTCTTCTTCTTCTTCTTCTTCTTCCGAGGAGGGCAGGAAATGTCGTAAGAGTACTTCTGGTATCTGCCATGGGGATTAGGAGTAATTCATTTCATTCGTAAAGCTTCTTCAATTTCTTGTTACAAGAATGTTTTTTTGTTGTTGTTTTTTTGTTTGTTTGTTTGTGTTTTTTTTGTTTTGTTATGTTGTTTTCTTCTGCCAATTCCAGCCTCCACTGTCAGGGGTTCTCCCAGTTTATCAGTGACAAAAAGAAGGCCGGGGCTTCAGTTGGTGGTTTAAATCTCTCCATACGAACTGCGAAAGAGACGACGTTAACAGCGTTTCACCCCAATTACCATCATCAAAATATTGCAAGCGGAAGGCTCTTACACTGAAGAGGTGAATGTTGACAGAGAATACCACAATTCTGACGACGGAAGCTAAAGGTTGGGTCATTCAGACACTCACTGGACATCCGAGGGGTCTGTGTAGAGGAAAGAGAGGACTGGCCGTACTGAGTGAGTTAAACATCTTCCCGTCGCGATCAGCCTGACTGATGAACACAATCGTGGTCGCCTTCTACAAATTCCAGCAGTAAGAGTTCTCTTCTCAGAAGAGACGACCGAAACGGAGGCAAAGCAAGGATTTCATCTTAATCCATACCTGTCGTGTTCTTCCGTCATACCTGTACTGACGGATTCTTGAAACTCACATAAGTTGTACGATATGTGTCCAACAGTCCACAATTACGGTGACAACAAAGACCAAAGAACTTTCCCCAGTTATTTTCAGGTTTACCCTTTCACCGCCAGTCAATTTAGAATGCAAGATTCCCTTGTGTTATAAACACAGAAATGAGATGGTGTCAAAGAATAGCTGGGGATTCCCCTTGTGGTGTGTAGAAAATATAACCAATCCTACCACCGTGACGGAGTAGGGGGAGACCTAACACCACACTGGAACCACCAGAACGACAAAACGTCAAAGTGGGGTAGTTAAGAAATGCCGTTTTCTTAACATTTCGAAAGCGAGCTATCAATGTATGCTCAACAAACTTGAGAGAGGGTCCGTGTATCGCCAATGGCTGTCCTGTCAGAAAGACCTGCTGTGGTGGACACCGTGTCAGTGTCTGATGAATGTTGCAGTTGTCCACTGCTGTCTGCATCATTCATTGCTGTTGGACAGGTGGGCAGCTTTAGTTTCTCTGGGCTGTTGGCGACAGTTGGGAGTGACTGACATCTGTTGACATCCGTATTTCACACTGCTCCTCCTCCCTCCCTCTTCACCTCCTCCCTCCCGCCTCCTTCCCTCTCTCCTTCCCTTCCCCAACCACTTCTCTCTCTCTCTCTGTCTGCCTGTCTCTCTCTCTCTCTCTCTCTCTCTCTCCGTCTCGGTCTCTGTCTCTGTCTCTCTGTCTCTCTCTCTCTCTCTCTCTCCCCATCTCTTTGCTCGTTATATTATGAGTAGCACAGGTTTAACTCACTCAGTACGGCCAGTCCTCTCTTCTCCTCTACACAGACCCCTCGGATGTCCAGTGGGTGTCTGAATGACCCAACCTTTAGCTTCCGTCGTCAGAATTGTCGTATTCTTTGTCAACATTCACCTCTTCAGTATAAGAGCGTTCCGCTTGCAATATTTTGATGATGGTAATTGGGATGAAACGCTGTTAACGTCGTCTCTTTCGCCGTTCGTATGGAGAGAGTTAAACAAATGGTGTTCAGTGTAGCACCTTCATAAAGATGATATGCATGTCGTTTACATCAGAAGAGTGACTGTCACACTGTCTGTCGACAGGCAACAGGAAACAACAGTTTTGGCCATGAAACATAATTTTACAACTGTACCAGTGTTGGGTTTTTTGGTGTGCTTTTTTAAATAAAATTTTGATGATTAATCTGTAGTTCTATTCATTCTTAATGATAATATTCAAAATGTGAAAATCAGCACTTTGATTCACTAGATGTCTACAATCTCTAGTATGTGTGTGGTGGGAAGCTAAAACAGAATTCCTTCTCCTTCATTTACCTGGTAATTAAAGTTTGGTCTCGGCACCTCCCACAATATAAGAAAGTAACACCCCGTCGCTCCCCATAACATGGCCCCACCCCACCTTCATCTGTCAAAAAACTACAAAAAAACCCACCCCAAAACCCCCCAAAAAACCAACCCACGACACACACCCAATTTCAATTGAATCGCAAAGAAATGCGTGTGGCGTGTGTGTGTGTGCGTGTGTGTGTGTGTGTGTGTGTGTGTGTGTGTGTAAAAGAAATTTGCCTACATTTTGGGACGTTGTTCGTTCGTGGCGTCCAAGTTTTTGAATTTGGTTAATGAGTTTGCATACAAGAAGTAAAGTGAGCAATTAAACGATCTTCAAGAATGGGTTTTTAAAGACTATTGAATTTCGAGATTTTTGAACAAGTTTGCACTGTGTTCTTCTTCAGGATCGGCTCTTTGTAGACTAGCCCATTTACACGCGGTGACCGTACTTCTCGTAGTTTGATGAACTTTCTTCATCGTTCTTACGGCGGAGGGAGGGAGAGGAGGGGGATGGGGGGCAGCGGGGGGAGGGGGGGGGGGGGGGGATCGGGGGGGACGGGAGAAGTTATAAATGAACGAATTTGAACAGAATATCCATACAGTATGTTGGCTAATTTACGAGTACAGTTGAGGCAACAGGAAAGTGAGCACGGCAGTTTGTCGTCAAAGTGTACCGAGTTTGTGTTTACTACGTTTCTTTCTGCTGAAAACACACACACACACACACACACACACACACACACATACACAGAGAGAGAGAGAGAGAGAGAGAGAGAGAGACAGAGACAGAGACAGAGACACAGAGAGAGAGAACGAGAGAGAACACAGAACTCGTAGACGACACACACTATCCCCCAAGGCGCGAATCCCCCCCCCCCCCCCCCACCCCCCAAGCCCCTCCACCACCACCACACCCACACACACACCCCACTCCCCACCACCACCACCACCACCACCCCGTCCCCCGCCACAAAAATGAAGTCATCATCTTCCCATCACTGTCCATGACGTTGTTTTGATGTGAAGGCAAGACACGTGTTTCCTGCCGTCTCCCTTCAAAAGATGGATGGAGGCTGTCTGTGTCTGATGGCACCCACACCCACACCCACACCTGTGTGGGTCAGATTGACAAGTCACTGCTACTCTCTGCGATCCTTCCCGCAAGCTGTGCCCCGTTTATACCGGCTCCCGTGTTGTACTGGTGGTGGTGGTGGTGGTGGTGGTGGTTTGTGCTGCAGTTTCACGGAAATGTAGCGTTAATTAACCCCCTAACTGCCTATGCCTGGTAGCATTCAGGTGACATCAGTGATGACATCAAAAGAAGGGAACTAACTATGGAAGGCTGAAAACTCGCACATTCTGATCTTTTGAACGGTATATCTTCAGACCATTATTTTTTTTCTCTCACTTTCTAGCTGATTGTTCTGGATGTTGATTTATTACTTAAAACACCACTTTCTGCTGGTTTTTTTTTTTTTTTTTGTTTGTTTGGTTTTTTTTGTGCAGTCAGAGGGTTAATGCGTTGTTGTTGTTGTTGTTGTTGTTGTTGTTTGTTTGTTTTTTTTTGTTTGTTGTTTTGTTGTTTTTTTTTGGGGGGGGGGGGTCGCAGTGATAGCTCTTGTGTGACCCACTTCGTGATCTTGCACTCTGTGTGTGTGTGTGTGTGTGTGTGTGTGTGTGTGTGTTTGTGTGTGTGTGTGTTTCCTTTGACCCGTACCCTCCCACCCCCTCCACCCTAGTCCCCCCCCACCTCCCCCACCACACCACTATCCCCGCCCAAATTGAAAAAAAAAAAAAAAAAAAAAAAAAAAAAAAACCCGCTGTTGTCACATGTGACAACAGAAGCGGTGCAATGTGGAAACATCAATCCACAGTTCCGTGACAGCAGGATAACACTTGTCAGTTCAAACAGCTCGTCCAGTTGGGTTTTGGTGGGTTTTTGTTGTTGTTGTTGTTATTATTGTTTTGTTTTGTTTTGTTTTTTTGTTTTATTAATTTCAAACTTTGAAGACATCCATCACATACTGTACATGTACTTCATCAGGTAACGCCAGGACTTTTGTGTGAGATTTTCGTGGTGGTGTTCGGTTTTTTGTTTTTGTTTTTTGTTGTTTTTTTTGTTGGTTTTTTTGGTTGTTTTTTTGTGCTTGTTTGTTTCTGTTGGGTTTTTTTGTTTTGTTTTGTTTTGTTCCTTAGGGTTTTTTTTTTTTTTTTTTTAATAACACAGCGTATTATGACAATGTTCGAAACATCTGACGTATTCTGTCTCTCTCTCTCTCTCCTTCTCTCTCTCTCTCCCCTTCTCTCTCTCTCTCGCATCCCTGTGTGTAAGTGGCAAACGTTTTAAGCGTATGCCCATGCAATCATTAATTTTTATGCTTGTATGTCTTATTTTCTTTTCTTTCTTTTTTTTCTCCTTTTGTATACTCCTTACAACTTTTCTGTGTCAAACCTAATCAGTGCCGACCATGGCGTTGGCGAGGGGTGAACTGACCAAACAAAATAACAGAGCTTGAGTGCTGCGGCAGAAATGAATAAAGATAGATAAAGATCTGATTAAAATAAAAAGGTGTGCCCAAGATTTCGGTTTTATTCAGCCTGTGGGTGGGTAGGGGGGGGGGTGGTGGGGGGGTGGAGGGGGGAGTGGGGGGTTAGGAGGGGTGGATAGGTGTGCCCAGGATTTCGGTTTATTGAGCCTGTGGGGGGTAGGGTGGGGGGTGGGGTGGAGGGGGGAGTGGGGGGTTAGGAGGAGTGGATAGTTGTTGCCCAGGATTTCGGTTTTATTCAGCCTGTGGGGGGTATGGGGGGGGGGGATGTGGAGGGTGCGAGTGGGGGGGTAGGAGGGGTGGATAGGTGTGCCCAGGATTTCGGTTTTATTCAGCCTGTAAAGAGGACTGGGGCATTCACCACATTGATGGAACTCGGGGGGGATTGCCCAGGATTTCGGTTTGATTCAGCCTGTGGGAGGTAGGGGTGGGGGGGATGTGGAGGGTGCGAGCCGGGGGTTAGGAGGGGTGGATAGTTGTGCCCAGGATTTCGGTTTTATTCAGCCTGTAAAGAGGACTGGGGCATCCACTACATTGATGGAGGTCGGAGGGGATTAACAACACAGTTTCTGTGAAAAGTCTACAACTGCAAAATGTTCAGTATCCGTATGTTCAAGTTGGGTGGTTGTTGTTGTTGTTTTCCCAAAGATGCGTCAATGTGTGCGGACTGATCCATATACGCTGCAATACATCTGCTTTAAAATTAACAAAAGTGGGGTACGGTTGAGGGGGGGTGGGGGGCGCTGGGGGGTGGGGGGGGGGCGTGGGGGAGAAAGATGGAGGGGAGACAGATGGGGATGAATGTGAACGGTGGTGTGTGTGTGGGGGGTGGGGGGGGGGAGATAGAAATAGAGACAACGAAACTGAACTTTATGCAAAGCAGTGCAATGCAATACAGCACAGCACAGCACAGCACAGCACAGCACAGCACAGCACAACACAGCACAGCACAGCACAGCACACTACACTACACTACACTACAGTTTCTGTTACGACAACAACAACAACAAAAAAGTAACGCAACACAACACAACACAACACTACAACACAACGGAACAGAACGAAACCTTATGCAATGCAATACAATACAATACAGCACAGCACAGCACAGCACAGCACAGCACAGCACAGAACAACACAACACAGCACAACACAGCACACTACACTACACTACACTACACTACACTACACTCTAAAATGTAGAGTCTGCGTTAACTGGAGATTTTATTTTCAGTCTACGACACACCATCGGAGGTAGAAAAAAAAAAGAAAAAAAAAAAGAAAAAAGAAAAAAAAGCGCTGCTATTTGTCTGATAGAACCAAATCCACCATAGCCATTAAACAAGACCCATAAAACGATTTTCTGTTCGTACGGGAAGGACCGAACCCAGGTCCCCGCGATGCTATCTGTCTACCTGCCCTCCCCAAATCTGCCCCTCCGCCCTGTTAGTACCGGAACATAGCCGACACCACGCCCCTTTCGATGCTATCACATCGGCCAGGACAAAGCACAATTGAAGAAAATCACGGCCCAGTTAGAAAACCATGGCCTTCCCTGTCTGTCTGTCTGTCTGTCTGTCTGTCTATCTCTTTATCTCTATTTCTCCCCCTCCCTCCTTTTCTTACTCTTAACTACCCATGCTCTCTCTCTCTCTCTCTCTCTCTCTCTCTCTCTCTCTTCCATCCACTCTTTCTCTCTCTGTTTCTCCATTCCTCCCTCCTTCTCTTTCTATCTCCCATACTCTCTCTCTCTCTCTCTCTCTCTCTCTCTCTCTCTCTCTCTCTCTCTCTCCCTTCCTCGTGTAGTAATGTAATCGAAGATGAAAACCATTTTATAAACAATTGTGTCCTTTACAATGACCTGCGGCAAAAAACATCTGAACTCTGAAGGTCAATCGTATGTTCACTTGATGAAGAATGGTTCTGTTTACAGTATTCGTAAACTATGCATTTATATATTTAATGCCCTGAAGATACGACAGGAATTCTGTGACAACAATGATGAAAGTTCGAATTAATTTACTATGCACGAGAAGCACTTTTGTTCTACAGGTTAAGTTAGTACGTATTTTACATTTTGTTGTGGCTGAGTGATCACCATATTGTGTACTTTTGACCTCTTTCTAGGGGCCGGAGGCCTGGAGATTAAAGTTTTGTTCTTGTTCTTGTTCTCTCCCTTCCTCCCTCCTCCTCTTCCTCACTCACTCTCTCTCTCTCTCTCCCATTCTCTCTCTCTATATATATATATATATATATATATATATATGTATATATATATATATATATATATATATATATATATATCCCTTCCTCCCTCCTTCTCCTCCTCTCTCTCTCTCCCCCATTCTCTCTCTCTCCTCCATTCTCTCTCTCTCTCTCTCTCTCTCTCTCTACCCCATTCTCTCTGTCTCTTTCTCTCTCTCTCCCTTCCTCCCCCCTTCTCTTCCTCACTCTCTCCCCCCCCCCATACTTTCTCTGTCTCTGTCTCTGTGTCTCTCTCTCAGGGGTGGGGGGGTGGATGGGTTGTGGCTTCAAAAGAAGTGTCCTGACGTCTGTTACGTTGTTGTTACATTGTGTCAATGGATGGGTTCCAGTCTCTTTGGGGGGGTGGGGGGGGGAATAAATAACAGAGACAAACAGACAAAAGGAGGACATAAATACAGAGACAGACAGACAGACAGAGACACAGACAGAGACAGACAGACACACACACACACACACACACACACATACACACACACACACACACAGAGAGAGAAACAGAGAGAGAGAGAGAGAAAGACATACAATGACAGAGAGACAGAGAGGAACACCAATTGGTAGACAGACAGACAGTGAGACAGAGAGAGGGGCAGAGATAGCAGGGGGGAGGGTGGGGGATGAACAGATACACAGAGAGACAGACAGTGAGAGAGAGAGAGACACAGAGAGAGACAATGACACAGAGACAAAGAGAGACAGACAGAGACAGAGAGAGACAGAGAGAGAAGAGCACTAATTGATAGACAGACAGTGAGACAGGGAGAGGGGCAGAGATAGCAGGGGGGAGGGAGGGGGATGAACAGATACACAGAGAGACAGACAGTGAGAGACAGAGAGAGAGACACAGAGAGAGACACACACAGAGAGACAATGACACAGACACAAAGAGAGACAGACAGAGAGAGAGAGACAGAGAGAGAAGAGCACTAATTGATAGACAGATAGTGAGACAGAGAGAGGGGCAGAGATAGCAGGGGGGAGGGGGGATGAACAGAGACACAGAGAGACAGACAGTGAGAGACAGAGAGAGAGACACACAGAGAGAGACAATGACACAGAGACAAGGAGAGAGAGACACAGAGAGAGAGAGAGACAGAGAGAAAGACAGTGAGAGACAATGACACAGAGACAAAGAGAGAGAGACAGAGAGAGAGAGAGAGAGGGAGAGAGACAGACAGACAGAGACAAAGAGAGACAGAGACAGAGAGAGAGAGAAAGACAGTGAGAGACAGTGACACAGAGACAAAGAGAGAGAGACAGAGACAGAGAGAGGGAGACAGAGAGAGAGGAGCACTAATTGGTAGACAGACAGATAGTGAGACAGAAAGAGGGGCAGAGATAGTGAAGGGGGTGAAGGGGCATAAACAGAGACAGACAGACAGACAGACAGACAGAGAGACACAGAGAAACACTAATTGGTAGACAGATAGACAGAGAGAGGTGAGCAGATAATTATTGACAGAGGGGGTTCGGGGTTGTGGACAGCGTGGGACATAGAGAGAAAATGGGTGTGGTGAAGACAAGGACAGATGCATTTAGAAAGACAGAAAAAGAGAGATAGTGAAGGGGGTGAAGGGGCATAAACAGAGACAGACAGACAGACAGAGAGACACAGAGAAACACTAATTGGTAGACAGAGAGAGGTGAGCAGATATTGGCAGAGGGGGCTCGGGGGTGGACAGCGTGGGACATAGAGAGAGAATGGGTGTGGTGAAGACAAGGACAGATGCATTTAGAAAGACAGAAAAAGAGAGAGAGAGGGAGGGTGAGGGAGTGAAGAGGTAGAGAAACACACACACACACACACACACACACACACACACACACACACACACACACACACAGTGTGGAGAGAGACAGAGGGAGTGAAGAAGAGAGATGGAGAAGACCGAGACAGACAGACAGATAGAGACAGACACACACAGACAGACATGGAGGCAAACAGACAGACAAACAGACAAACAAACAAACAGACAGACAGACAGAGAACAGTGGACGGAGAGTGAATGAAACACGTTGCCGTGCACGAGGTCACAAGACAACATGTCCGTGTTGATTCACCTGTTTAATATTACCCCGCTTTTTTCCCCCCGCTACTAGCAGAACACTGGATCGGGTATCCTCCCCCCCAAAGAACAGCCAGGGGTGAAAACCAACACGCTCTCTCCCCTCCTCCCCTCTCTCTCTCTCTCTCTCAGCAGGAGACCACAAGCACGGGGATAGGGAGGAACGCTCTACTCACCCCACATGTAACACCCACACACACCCTCCCTTCCACCTCCCCCTCCTCTCATCCACTCCAAACCCCGTGCTTAATTTTGTACCCAAGGGGTTAAAAAAAAAAGAGGGGGGAGGGGGGGGCGGAAACGTATCCATCATAAATACATCAGTTATGGACAGTGTTTTGTACTAAAAAGGGGGAGTGGGGTGTAAATCCAGGCAAAATCACTGTATCAAAGACATGGGTTGCCCTTCTTATCTCACTGACTTCCTACTATTCTTTATCATTAATGATTATAATAATGATATCATTATTATCATTCCTCCTCCTATTACTGCTGCTGCTGCTAAACAGAGATAATCGTATATCAGCAGACACCAAATGTCGAAATCGGATCGAAAAAGAAAGAAAAAACGCAAATGAGTTGTCTGCTGTGAGATGTTCTTGTCTTCATGTGCTGTCGTTCTGGTGGTGGCAGTGTAGTGTTGGACAGGTCTCCTGTACCAACTGCCCTGGGATGGTTATAGTACCCGTTGGCAATATCACCCGTCGACATTAAACCCGAAACCAACCACATTACTTGTCTGACAATGTCTCCTCCTTATGACACAACAGGCATACTGCATACTGCGCCATACCCTGGCTGGAAAAGAGAGCACAAAAAGTATCCTGCAGAAACGAAAAACATAGTTTGGACGTCCAAACTCTGTGAACAGACCCTTTGAATTTCTCCCCGGGGGATAAAATTGCAGAGGGGCTAGCTACTAGTACGCCACACAACAGCACATCATATCAACCCTCAGTTTGGGAAGCGATCCCCTGTCTTTCTCGGCACGGCGCAGAGCAGACAATGGCTCACGTGACGGAGTCAAGGTCTCGGGGAGGCCTCATCCCAACAGAAACAGCTCGTGTGATGTTTTGTCTGAAAATCCATAGGCGGCAAAACCAACACGACCAGGCATCCTCGCTGTCTCGCGCTCCACGAAGATCTCGGCAGGTCACAAGTTGAGCAAACCATTTTCATTATCAAAAACAACACACACAAAGAAAGAAGAGGAGGTTAGGACAATGCATACGTCTTCGGGCAAAGACAAAAGGCGCTGAGTTTCCGACATGTGTCTTACATTTATTTTGATTAACTTTGCAGGCTGTCTTGAATTCAGCGAATCCATAAACCCGTCTGACTGTAGTATAAAAACCATTCTCCAACGTGGCATGGCCATGACAAAATAATATATTTTGTTTTCAGTGGATAAAAAAAAAAAAATCGCTAAGTCCGCCTGAAATGGGCATACTTTTACGAGAGACGGCATTAGTTCCGTCAACCTCAAGGCTAGAAAAAAACCCAGATGTGCGATATTCTCGAGTTGTTGTTTAATATCTGATCAGTATCTGCGCACCATGATAACAACAACGATCAACCTTGAGGAAGCTTTACTATCCTTGTTTTCAAAGCAAGAACTTTAAAAAAAAAAATATATATATATATATATATATATACATCTACCTGTCTCTTCTCCTCTCTCTGTCTTTCTCTCCCTCTCCTCTCTGCCCCCTCTCCCCCCCCCCTCCCCCTCTGTCTCTTTCTTGGGGAAGGGGGTTGGAGCACAAAAGGGGGTAACTATGACAATGAACAGCCCCAACCCTACAAGAACAGGAACAAGAAGCACTGGGCAATGTGTGGAAGGGCGGAGTGTAATAATCCCTTTTGTTGATCCTCTGATAGCCACGGCCCCCTCAGCCCTGTCAGAGGATCCTCTGTTTTGTCCACTGTTGATCCCTGCTGGGGGAGGGACAGAGGGGATGACTAATCCAGCCACTGGGCTTTTTCTCGGGGCCCGGGGTGTGCCGCCCTGCTGCCTGGCATTCCTTCCTTTCAACAAACACCCAATATAGAACCTTTGCTTTCAACGCCTTGCTGGACACCTGTGGTGCTTGTCTCGTCAGCTCTCTGGGAGCTGCCACAAGGTAAAGACCGTTTGTTACCAGAGACACTACAGTCTCTGGTGGTTACACACTCACTGGCCAGATTTGGTCCCGACAGATTCCACAGTTCTGGCCAAGATTTGTTTCAATCTGTCACCTCGGGAGGTTTCGTAGCAGAAAACCGTCAATGCCCACATCAGTTCTCTCCCTTAAAAACACCACCACAACAAAAACAACAAAAACTATCATCAAGTACATGATCTAGTTTCTTCATTTATGCATGGCAACTCTTTTAATGTGACAGTTTCTACATTATTGCGCAGAACTTAAGCCAAGCACATTTTATATCGGACATCCATTTAATGCCAATCACATGCATGCCGCCAAATCCATGACTGGGGGTCAGTGTGGTCAGATTTGGTCCGAAGCCACCTATTCACGGACACCATATGGCAATAAACACAACCAGAGGACAGTCACAAGGCCATACCAGCGGTCATGAGTGGACAGTAAATCTCGGTCACACTCTGTACTATCACGTCTGTCGTGTCTGGGGAAGTTATGAGGAGGCATTCCTTCGGTCTGTTCGGATTTCACATTACTACTATCCTATATTTTGTACTCTCTGTCTGTCTATCTGTCTCTTTGTCTCTGCCTGTCTGTCTGTCTGTCTGTCTGTCTCTCTCTCTCTCTCTCTGACACACACGTACACACAACCTTGCAACGAAATAACAGAACAAGAAAGTGTTGTTTTTTTAAAGTAAAACATGGAATACTGTATGAGGAAAGTTATCAAGTACAATATCTACATTTCTTCCTTCAACCCCTTCAGGTCATAAAACATTATCCAAAACAATAAGCCTAAAACTGAGAAAATGGTCTGGAGATATACCCCTCTAGACGAACTGTGTGAATTTTCAGCCTTCCAGAGCTATTTCTCTTTTTCTGATGACGTCATCAATGACGTCACTATGCACGTAAGTAATACGTTTATGGCAGTCAAGGGGTCAAGGGCATTATCATAAACTGAAACCAGTGCTGCTCAAAGGTTCCAGTCATAATTATCACACCCACAAGAAAATGAACATGACTTTTCATGATTCTGTTGGTACTATGACAGAGGAGTTATACCCACTGAATGATGATGTGTGATTAACGACCTGGTAACGAATGTTGTTGAGGTCGGAGTGTTCGTGTCTTCGTCTTCTTCTTCGTCTTCGTCGTCGTCGTCTTTGTCTCCGTCTTCGTTTCGTCTTTGTCTTTGTCTTCTTCTTCTCACATACGTCTACGGAGAGTCTTTGCAGTACCGCACAGAACAGTAGTTACGGTTGTTTTTCTTGTTTAGTTTAGTTTTATCTTGCACTTCAACCTTCTTTTCATTGTCAAATAATGTGTGTATTTTCGCCATTGCGTTTGTGTATTGCTTGTTACATATGAACGAGCACGATAATAAGCTCATGCTTGTTGTTGCTCAAGTCTTATTAATTGAACGCTGTATTGCACCTTGTTTCTTGATATTAAAAATGTTTAAACCAACAGTTACTGTTCACCAGATTCCTCCAGGTCTTTCTGTTGGTGGGGGGTGACAAAGCTTGAGTCCCTGTAAAAACGGTTCGCCCCCCCCCCCCCCCCCCCGTCCATGTTGCATGCATTGTGGTCTTCCCCTCCATCTCAGCCCCACCCTCCTCCCTCGCCTCCGCCTCCGCCCCCTCCATCCCCAGCCCCCATCAACAATTCCTTCGATGATTGTTTTAGCAAGGCCACTGGATCATGTTACCCGTATTTGTATAAGAGGGGGAGGGGCGGGGGGGGGGGGGGGGGCGGTGGGGGCGGGGAGGGGAGGGGTAGCACAACCCACTAAATAAAGCACACACAAGAAAGCCACACAGTGTGTGTGTGTGTGTGTGTGTGTGTGTGTGTGTGTGTGTGTGTGTGTGTGTGCAGTGTTTTCTGCTGTAGTTGATGTTCCGTTGTCTTGTAAATCCTTTTATTTGACACACCTGGCATTGAAAACACAGTGGGGGATAAGGGAGTGGAGGGGGGATGGGGGAGAGAGGGGGAAAGGATCGGGGGTGGGGGTGGGGGGGGGGAGTATGAAGAATGAGGAACTGTGGCGGACTGTGAGCTCAGAGGTGTGTGTGTGTGTGTGTGTGTGTGTGTGTGTGCGCGTGTGTGTGTGTGTGACTTGTGCGTAAAATACTTGTGTGCAGTGTTCTGTGTCTACAGTAGGTGTATACGAGTGTCTGCACTGTGTATGGGAGATGACACGGCTCATGCCCACCAGTTGATATATATATATATATATATATATATATATATATATATATAGCCCCGGCAGGGGGTCAAGCCAATCCATCAGGGCCACCAATGCAAGCTGCTGACAGCCACCCCCCTCCGCCCCCCGCCCCCTACCACCCCACCCAATCCTGACCCCCACCACACACAACCCCCCACCCTCCTGTCCCCTCCTCCCCCCCCCCCCACACACACACCCTCCCCCCACACTCATCCCCTTCTGCTCCTTGTCGGTCACCACTAAGAACCACCGCCAGGAAGAAACGCAACACCACACCCCCCGAAACCCCCAACCCCCCACCCCCGACTTGCACACACCTCCTGTCTATCATGAAACATCGCGGTTTAGCTCTTTTTCTTTCTTTCTTTCCTTCTTTCTTTCTTTAATATGGGCGACACCCTAGCGAAAGACATGGCAGAGAGTCGTGTGTATAGATAGCATTGGGAGGGGAAGAAGGTGAAGAGGGAATATACTATATATAATCTACTCGAAGGAAGAAAGTGAGTGGAAGAAGAACACCACAAACATGAGCGCGAGCGTGCGCGCGCGCGCACACACACACACACACACACACACACACACACACACACACAAGCACGTTTCTCAGACAAGCGACAGGCGGGAAGTTCGGGAACTAGAGAGAGACAGAGAGGGGACGGGAGGGAGAGAGAGACACACACAGAGAGAGAAGTTCCTTTGATGACTATTGATTCCTATCATTAAAACGGGGATAGGGGTTGGGGTGATGGGGGTAGGGGAAAGGGGTTGGGGTGATGGGGGTAGGCGTTAGGGGTTGGGATGATGGGGGTAGGGGATAGGAGAAGGGGTGATGGGGGTAGGGGGTAGGGGTTAGGGGTTGGGGTGATGGGGGTAGGCGTTAGGGGTTGGGATGATGGGGGTAGGGGATAGGAGAAGGGGTGATGGGGGTAGGGGGTAGGGGTTAGGGGTTGGGGTGATGGGGGTAGGCGTTAGGGGTTGGATGATGGGGGTAGGGGATAGGAGAAGGGGTGATGGGGGTAGGGGGTAGGGGTTAGGGGTTGGGGTGATGGGGGTAGGCGTTAGGGGTTGGGATGATGGGGGTAGGGGATAGGAGAAGGGGTGATGGGGGTAGGGGGTAGGGGTTAGGGGTTGGGGTGATGGGGGTAGGCGTTAGGGGTTGGGATGATGGGGGTAGGGATAGGAGAAGGGGTGATGGGGGTAGGGGGTAGGGGTTAGGGGTTGGGGTGATGGGGGTAGGGGTTAGGGGTTGGGGGTGATGGGGGTAGGGGATAGGAGAAGGGGTGATGGGGGTAGGGGGTAGGGGTTAGGGGTTGGGGTGATGGGGGTAGGAGTTAGGGGTTAGGGTGATGGGGGTAGGGGATAGGAGAAGGGGTGATGGGGGTAGGGGGTAGGGGTTAGGGGTTGGGGTGATGGGGGTAGGCGTTAGGGGTTGGGATGATGGGGGTAGGGGATAGGAGAAGGGGTGATGGGGGTAGGGGGTAGGGGTTAGGGGTTGGGGTGATGGGGGTAGGGGTTAGGGGTTGGGGTGATGGGGGTAGGGGGATAGGAGAAGGGGTGATGGGGGTAGGGGGTAGGGGTTAGGGGTTGGGGGTGATGGGGGTAGGGGATAGGGTTTGGGGTAATGGGGGTAGGGGATAGGGTTGGGGTGATGGGGGTAGGGGATAGGGGTAGGGGTGATGGGGGTAGGGGTTAGGGGTTGGGGTGATGGGGTAGGCGTTAGGGGTTGGGGTGATGGGGGTAGGGGTTAGGGGTTGGGGTGATGGGGGTAGGGGGATAGGAGAAGGGGTGATGGGGGTAGGGGGTAGGGGTTAGGGGTTGGGGTGATGGGGGTAGGGGACAGGGGTAAAGGTGATTAGGGGTAGGGTAGGGAAGGTGGAAGGAAGAGAGAGGGGAGGGGGGTGGAGGGGATAGGGCTAGGGGTGATGGAGGGGGGTGGGGGGTAGGGGATAGGGGATAGGGATGATATGGGGATGGGAGAGGGGTAGTGGTGATGGGGGTATGAAGGGTAGGGTTGATTGGGGTTATTGGATAGGGGTGATGGGAGTGGGGTGGTATAGGGGTAGGGGTGATGAGTGGGAGGAGAGGGTTGGCAGAGAAGTTGAATAGGGGTGATGAAGCGGAGTGTGGGTGACTGAACATGTGTGTGGTTTGGGCTGGCGGGGGAGGAAGGGGGGGAGGGTCTGGGGGGGGGGGGGGGGTCGGCGGGTGTGGGGAGAGGAGGATGGAGGGGTCGAGCGACGAAAGGCTGGAAGCAAAGCGAGCCGAGCCACAGAGGGAGAAACAGGAGGTCAGCTTACAAGACAAATATACAGGGAGCTGCCGCGGACGTTCCATGCCTACACGATTGATGGTGTTCACGGTGATTGGGGGTGGGGTGGGGGTTGGGGGGTGACGGTGCTATTTGTGTGTGTGTGTGTGTGTGTGTGTGTGTGTGTGTGTGTGTGTGTGTGTGTGTGTTTACAGCTATGTTGCCATGTCCTTGCTGTTAATCAAGAATTTTCTATTAAAAAAAAAAAAAAAAAAAAAAAAAAATCTGGTACAAGTTTGCCGAGACAGCGAGCAGACAATCTGGCTCTTATATAACAAGATATGAGCCCTACTTGGGGTCCTCATAATTTCCGTATTCTTCCCATGACAGATGAGGTAATATAATTATGCAGCAAATAAATGACTACATTTTTTTTTTTCAATTGAAACGAATGAACACAAACAACATAAATAAACAAATAAAACTGGTCTCGATCTAGCATGCTGCAGAATGTTGGCTACATTACATACATCAGTATCAACAGATCGATCAGGGTGGGATTCGTACGTCCTCAGAGCTGTTTTAATTCAAAGAGTCCCCCCCCACCCCCACCCCCCGTTCCCCCCCTCCCCCAATGTGAACACAAAAAGAGTCGAAACGGAGTTACGTCTCTGGTTACATGCATTCAAGGGCAAGTAAAACACACACACACACACACACACACAAAACAACGGATCAATGTCTGCCGCCACCTACCCCCTCCCACCCCCCCCCCCCCCCCAACGACAACAACTACTTCCCCAACACAGACAATGTCCGACCAAGTGTTGATCCGTTCCGACACACACGCAAACCCCATGCCAACGGACGACAAGGTTCGGGTGTTTCCGCCAGAGACCTCTGATTGGCTCAGTGTTCGTGGGCAAGTGCGTGAGATATCAAGCCAGTTCCGAGGACGTGGCCCGCCGCTGCCAGTTCCGCGACCTGATTGGCTGTGACAGGCGCGTGACATATTAGCGATCGGAGTTAACAAGTTTCGGGGAGGTCGCTGGGACTGGAAGAAGGGGTGTGTGTGTGTGTTGGGGGGGGGGGATAATTAGTTTCCGGGATTCCCAGGCACAAACCAGGAGGATTCCTGGGGGGGGCTGGAGGGGTGTGGGTGGGGGGGGGGGGGGGGGGCGGGAGCCTTGAAGAAAGAATGAAATCCGTCATGAACGGTTACAGGGGAATCGGTCTTGGCCGATGAGGTTTTGCAGGCTGTTTAAAATGTTCACCCCAGCTTGTCAATCACTTTCATGTCGTGGAAAATTATTTTTGACAAAAAAAAAAGAAAAAAAAAAAAAAAAAAAAGGAGAGACAGCAAAAGAAACGTATGTGCAGTCGACACGTGTCGCATGGCTTTGTAAATTTACATAGTAATTTTCTTTTGTAGTTGTTGTTTCAGTTAGTGTCGTGAAATTTTAAAAGATAATCATAAAATTAAAATAAAATTTTGAATCATGCCCGCCCGTCCTGTCCATATATATATATATATATATATATATATATATATATATATATATATATATATATATATATATATATGTCTAATTTTCGCTTCAACAAGAATAGTAACCTCGGGTTTCTCACGTCAGTATTATTTCCCACCTGCAAGCACTAAGGTCGATAACAGGTATAGATAAAGAATCAAACAAACACCATCAAAAAATAAAATCCGCTGTCCACTCTTAACAAGAAATGGAAACAAGAAAATAATATTTCACCCCCACCCCTCCCTCCCTTTCCTATGCAGCCCTGCCCCTCACCCCCACCCCCCTAACCCCCATGCTCTGTTGTCTCCCCTGTTGGATACCCCTACACCTGCTCTGTTGTCTCCCCTGTTGGATACCCCTACACCTGTTCTGTTGTCTCCCCTGTTGGATACCCCTACACCTGCTCTGTTGTCTCCCCTGTTGGATACCCCTACACCTGCTCTGTTGTCTCCCCTGTTGGATACCCCTACACCTGCTCTGTTGTCTCCCCTGTTGGATACCCCTACACCTGTTCTGTTGTCTCCCCTGTTGGATACCCCTACACCTGCTCTGTTGTCTCCCCTGTTGGATACCCCTACACCTGCTCTGTTGTCTCCCCTGTTGGATACCCCTACACCTGTTGTCTCCCCTGTTGGATACCCCTACACCTGCTCTGTTGTCTCCCCTGTTGGATACCCCTACACCTGCTCTGTTATCTCCCCTGTTGGATACCCCTACACCTGCTCTGTTATCTCCCCTGTTGGATACCCCTACACCTACTCTGTTATCTCCCCTGTTGGATACCCCTACACCTACTCTGTTATCTCCCCTGTTGGATACCCCTACACCTGTTCTGTTGTCTCCCCTGTTGGATACCCCTACACCTGCTCTGTTGTCTGCCCCTGTTGGATACCCCTACACCTGCTCTGTTATCTCCCCTGTTGGATACCCCTACACCTGCTGTTGTCTCCCCTGTTGGATACCCCTACACCTGCTGTTGTCTCCCCTGTTGGATACCCCTACACCTGCTCTGTTGTCTCCCCTGTTGGATACCCCTACACCTGTTCTGTTGTCTGCCCTGTTGGATACCCCTACACCTGCTCTGTTGTCTCCCCTGTTGGATACCCCTACACCTGCTCTGTTGTCTCCCCTGTTGGATACCCCTACACCTGTTCTGTTGTCTGCCCTGTTGGATACCCCTACACCTGCTCTGTTGTCTGCCCCTGTTGACTTGAAGAGTTGGGTTTAAGGGGGAAAAAAAAGAAAAAAGAAAAGGTTATCCACACGATGAACAAAGACCAAATTCGAAAGAAAACGTTTTCTGTTTGGACTTCTTTTTTTTTTTCCTGTTAGAGCGAATAGTGGACATTTTTGTTGCTTGCTGTTGTTGTTCAGCAAGACAAATACACAACTTAAAGAACACAATCACCAAGAA
>NC_134878.1:22776701-22784201 GCF_041734735.1 Babylonia areolata
AAAGAGGAAGGGGGACGGGTGGGGGGGGGGTAACAGGAGGTGAATTCACCTCCTGATGGCAAACGCCGGGGGTCAGTGAGGAATTATTTTGTGGTAAGGCTAGCATGTGGCTCTCCATAGAAAGTTTCAAACTCGTTTCCTCCTCTTCACACGCTGCTTTCCTATTTTGCAACATCTCCATTGGCTCCCTGTCTCACACAGAATAAAGTATAAGATCAGCGATCTATGTTATAAAAAATGTATTCACATATCTGCCCCTTCCTATCCTTGTGGCTGCCTTCACCTCTACACTCCATCTCGCTCTCTACGGTCGACTTCGGATCCACTCTGTTTAGGCATACCCAGATTCAAACACTCCACTGTTGGACGCCGTTATTTCTCTGTCTCTGGAACTTGCCTTTGGAATGAACTTCCTCTTTCGCTTCGTCAGGTCTGAGGACTCAGCTCTTTCATGTCTGGCCTTAAAACCCACCTCTTCTCAAGATAGCAGTTATGCATGCGTGTGAATGACAGGTGTGAAAGCGCTTAGATTTGTCTTCTGCACAAGATTCAGCGCTATATGAATACTATCATTATTATTATTATTATTGCTTTGATTACAGGACGGGAGAACCATTGGATTTCACTTTGTCAAAAATCACAATGTACACCGACAGTCCTTAAGCAATCGAGGTTGATTTTACTACACTGACCAGTCGCGACGTGTTCTTCTGTGTTTTTGACAAGTTCAGGAATGATTCGTACCTTTGAGTCCGTACGGAATTACAGTGAGCGAAAATGTCGAACCGATCAAGTCGTTAAATTTCAGAAGAAAGTTTTAGCTCTGAGTGTTTAAAAAAATAAAAATAAAAAATTAAAAAAAATTTAAAAAACTCTCAGAGTTCGAAGTTAAAAAGTGACATGGACTGCGGGATCAAAGCTCTTTTTTTTCTCACTAAAATTAATAAAAGGTTATTTACAGCAACTGATAAGATTTATTATTTAAAAATAAGTACCTCTATATAGAACTGAATAAGAAGATTTATTACTTACAAATAAGTACCTCTATATCTGTAAGTTCCCGCGAGTTGAACGCGAAACACTGTGAATCCTACACTTGAAGCTGTGTGCTTTTGACTCAGTTGTCGAAGAGCGCAACTTTCAGCATTTGTTTGTCGTTTAATCAATATTCAACGCTCCAGCGCAGCAATGGCCGCCTCCCACAGTTACAGCAATTACTTACCGTTTATTATCCAATGCCCCAGTGCAGCCAGTCTGTCTGTATTCTCCATACATCCAGTGCCGACATTCCGCAGAGCGGTGACGTGTGCTTTCCTAATCCGACGAGGCGTTCAGCAAGTCATCCGGAGAGAAACACATGGAGAAGAATGCTAAAAAAAAAACTAAAAAAAACCCAACACACACACACACACACACACACACACACACACACACACACAACACAAAAATCGCAATGTTCATGGCATTCTGTCCAATTTTTCACTCGATTCTCAACTGCAGCAGTTCCATAGGGGAAGGAACTGATGGTTTTCAAAGTGACTAACAGGCCACTGTGTTTGCTTTCCGGAATAGCTGTGTTGTATTTTTCAAAATAATTATTATCCGTTTATCTATCCATTCATTAATTTGTTTATTTCTTCATTCATTCATTCATTCATTCATTAAAAAATGTATCCATTTATTTGTTTTTGCAACCCCCCCCCCTCACCCCTCAAGGCTTGACAAAGCGCGTTGGGTTACGCTGCTGGTCAGGCATCTGCTAAGCAATAGATGTGGTGTAGCGTGTATGGATTTGTCCGAACGCAGTGACGCTTCCTTGAGTAACTGAACTGAACTGTGCACCCACAACAGACATCACGTGTATCAGATCATCATTGATGCCAGCTATTATAGCCTGGAACTAGAGCAGACATACTCATCATCACCTTGGTAATTATTGTGTTCGAGATGGTGGGTCGCTTTTCATTCCACCAAACCGCAACCCGAATAGTCTTCTTCTTCCTCTTCTTCTTCTGCGTTCCCCGTGATCATGGTCTCAGACTTGCAGTCCTATGCTGGAAATGAAGGTGGTGGTCTTGATGAGGTCTTCTTTGGTGCCCCAGAGCTTTTCTGCCAGTGTGGCTCCCTAGGGCCACTGCTGCGTCCGTGCATCTTGATACAGGGGCCAGGACTGCAGGATGTGCTCCGGGGTTTGTGGGCCTGTCTTACACGGGCAGTCAGGAGTGTGTGACAGCTTCATTCGGTACATGTGGTCTCGCAGGCGGCAGTGCCCCGTGCGTAGTCGGAATATGATTGTCTGCTGGAATCGCTGCAGGTGAGGCATCTGGTCTTCAGGTGGATGGCTATGTTGTTGCTGGAATGTGGTTTTGAATTTTCGTTTGACCAGAGTTTTCGAATAGTCGTATCCCTGTATCCCGAAATTGACATGAAAACTCTATAAACCGGCGCCAGTTCTTTTCATTTAATGTATACAGGTATATATATATATTTTTTTTAGTTTTCCTACTGTTGCGCAGCTCTGACTATTCATGATGGAGGATGAAGATGATTTTGTACATCACTCAGTCGCACCTACCTGCACACCATTTGCAGTTCGGGAAGAGAGAAAACTCTTGCCATTTACTTCCGTCTACATACCGATACAGGTATTACAATGAAACTGATTGGCTGTCTTTTTGCCACAACGTAAACACATAATTGTGAGATCATCACCCAACACCTACCAAAGCGGGTTTTCGATTTTTACAAACGAATGTAGGTGACGAATCTCTAGTTGCCAAGGGCCTTTTTACGCGGGACAGTAGAAGAGGGGAAGATTGGCTTTTTTTTTGTTTTATTTTTTATTCTATTTTTTCAATCACGGTCATTGAATCAAACACGCGACCGACCGACGCTTTCCAGTCGGACGCAGTATCCACTCCACTGGTGTGTGTGTGTGTGTGTGTGTGTGTGTGTGTGTGTGTGTGTGTGTGTTTCTGTGTGTGTGTGTGTGTGTGTGTGTGTGTGCACTCCGCGGCCACTACGGGTCAGTGCCTTGCTTTTTCTTGTAGGTATTTTACGGTAGGACCAGGCAAAAAAAAAAAAAGAAAAAAGGAGACACACACACCCACCCAACCACCCACCCACCCACTCACACAAAAACAACTCACCCACAAAAAAAAAATCCCGCCGGCTAGGTGACTCCACTGTTCGCGTGATTAGCGTCCGGATAAATGTGAAACAACACGGGGAACATGGCGGGGCTGATTGGGGAGACAATGGCGGCACCCCGTACCACTGACACGGGCAGTCACGCGTACGTGCTGTTTTTTCCTCCTGCATTCTCGCGCAGTCACTTGGTCAGTTGTTTCTCTCTCTCTCTCTCTCTCTCTCTCTCTTCTCTCTCTCTCTCCCTCCATCCCCCTTCTCTCTCCTTCTCCTCGCTCTATCTCCCCCTCTACCTCCCCTTTTTCCCTCTCTCTCTCTCTTACTCCCCCCCCCCCCAACCCCGTTCTCTATCTCTCTTGTCTACGTCTCCCTCCCTCCAGCCCACCCTCTCTCTCCTTCTCCCCACTCTATCTCCCCCTCTCCCTCCGCCTTCTGTCTCTCTCTTACCCCCCCCCCCCACCCCCCACCCCCACCCCCGCTCTCTCTTGTCTACGTCTCCCTCCCTCCACCCCCCTCTCTCTCCTTCTCCCCGCTCTATCTCCCCCTCTCCCTCCCCCTTCTCTCTCTTACTCCCCCCCCCCACCCCCGCTCTCTGTATACGTCTCCCTCCCTCCACCCCCCTCTCTCTCCTTCTCCCCGCTCTATCTCCCCCTCTCCCTCCCCCTTCTGTCTCTCTCTTACTCCCCCACCCCACCCCACCCCCACCCCCGCTCTCTGTATACGTCTCCCTCCCTCCACCCCCCTCTCTCTCCTTCTCCCCGCTCTATCTCCCCCCTCTCCCTCCCCCTTCTGTCTCTCTCTCTTACCCCCCCTCTCTCTCTCTCTCTCTTGTCTACGTCTCCCTCCCCCCACCTCCCCCCTCTCTCTCCCTCTCCCCGCTCTATCTCCCCCTCTCCCTCCCCCTTCTGTCTCTCTCTCTTACTCCCCCCCCCCCCCCCCGAGAGAGAGAATGGAGGAGAGAGAGAGAATGGGGGAGAGAGAGAGAGGAAGAGAAGGAGGGAGGAAGGGATATATATATATATATATATATATATATATATATATATATTGAGAGAGAGAGAATGGGAGAGAGAGAGAGAGAGAGAGAGAGTGAGGAAGAGGAGGAGGGAGGAAGGGAGAGAACAAGAACAAAACTTTAATCTCCAGGCCTCCGGCCCCTAGAAAGAGGTCAAAAGTACACAATATGGTGATCACTCAACCACAACAAAATGTAAAATACGTACTAACTTAACCTGTAGAACAAAAGTGCTTCTCGTGCATTGTAAATTAATTCTAAATTTCATCATTGTTGTCACAAAATTCCTGTCGTATCTTCAGGGCATTAAATATATAAATGCAGAGTTTACGAGTACTGTAAACAGAACCATTCTTCATCAAGTGAACATACGATTGACCTTCAGAGTTCAGATGTTTTTGCCGCAGGTCATTGTAAAGGACACAATTGTTTATAAAATGGTTTTCATCTTCGATTACATTACAACGTTTACATGCGTAATTTGAATTACATTTGAATGTTCTTCTAAAAAAATAAAGAGAGAGAGAGAGAGACGCAGACGCAGATGATTTATTCATTAAGGCCATAGCCCCATATGAATGAGGGGCGATAACAAGATATGCATACATTACCGTAACTGGCAATAAGCGTTCAACTGCTTATACAATTAAACTATAGAAATTAGGACAATACCATTTCTCTTCACTTAAAAGCTTTATATAAGTACAATGCGAGATTTCTTATATAACACTGTCGTTGGATGATGCCATCAACAGACAAAATTTAAACAAACAAGGATGTTCATAATATTTCTTTGAAACCAATTTTACACGAATATTATGCAATACAGGACACTTCAGAACAAAATGAACTTCATCTTCCGTTGACTCTTTGCACAAAGGGCACAAGTTCTCTAAATGATTAACATTTTTATAGCGATACCTGTGCAAATTGATTTCAGAAATACCAAATCTAAATCGTGTTAATATGAATCGTAAATGTTTGTCAATATTAAGCAAAAGATAATTTTTAACTAAATGTGTAGAAGTATAAGCTCTATAGAAACAAAATCGATCACTGGATTGGACATGACTTTCCCAGTTTTGCCATCTACAGTCTATTAAACGTTGACGAAAAGATTTCGTCAGAGAGAGAGAGAGAGAGATGGGGAGGGGAGATGTTGGGAAGGAGAAGGAGAAAGATTTTTTTTTTTTTTTCAGTTTTGGACTGACACATAAGGGGTTTCTGGACATAAAAAGTGCCCGGAAGGGACCGAGATATAGAGAACGGAAGCCCATTCTAGCGACAGAAAAAGAAAGTTCTACCTCCATCCCTCTCCCTCCAAAGACTTTGTGTTTACACTTGGAACTTTCAGAACTCTCTGGACATCGAAAGTTGCCAGTATGATTATATGTATGAAGACAGATCAGATTTTTGCAGAATACTTAGAGCCTACCCTGAGGTAATGCAGCCGACTGTACAGTTGTACTGAATGCAGTCAAGAGATGGATGAACCACTTTTCATGTGCAGGGGTTGAATACGAAGTGTGACGTGATATATATATATATATATATATATATATATATATATATATATATATATATATATATATCCCTCTCTCTCTCTCTCTCTCTCTCTCTCTCTTCATCACAGACAAGACACGCAGCAAAGTTCTCCTAACTTTTACAGACTCCCCAAGAAATACCTCAACCTAGAGACAGCGAGTAGACAGCTACAGAACTTGCTGACTATGAAGACATGAAAGTGCAGACCAAAGAACAGTGAGAGTCACTGCCCTTCGCCTTGCACGCTTGAAGTTTCACCCTCCTCCTCTGTGTGTGTGTGTGTGTGTGTGTGTCTGTGTCTGTGTCTGCGTGTCTGTATGCGTCTGTGTGTCTGTGTGTGTCTGTGGTTAACGTTAGCAATTTTATTTTCTCTACAAATACTTTGTTGTCAATACCGATTAGGATTAACTCTCTCCATACGAACGGCGAAAGGGACGACGTTAACAGCGTTTCACCCCAATTACCACCATCAAAATATTGCAAGCGGAACGCTCTTATACTGAAGAGGTGAATGTTGACAAAGACTACCACAATTCTGACGACGGAAGCTGAAGGTTGGGTCATTGAGACACCCACTGGACATCCGAGGGATCTGTGTAGAGGAGAAGAGAGGACTGGCCGTACTGAGTGAGTTAAACATTTGGTTGGATGTCTATGCAGTGTCTTGAACGTTGTTTTTGTTGCGTTTTATGTGTTCAAAATGCTTGTTTTCACTCGTCATTTTTACACTGTACAGCATATCTGAACATGTTTTACATGGAAAGGCGCTTTATAAATTCCATGCTTATCATCAATAAGGATGGTATGCAGGACTGCTTTCGTTGTGGACTTTTCGTCGCTCGCAGAGCGAGAAGTAGGTCATGCATTATGACATTATGGGCAACCCACCACCGTAACTGGCTTCCCTGAGTTTTTGCACTGCGTACAACTTTTCGGCAGAGTTTATAAACGGATCAGTTCGAATACGAAATGACAAATATATATATGACAAGAAACACGCTCAAAATAAAAACAGAAGACAAAAGCAAATAATAGGTGTAGTTACAAAAGCCAAATTATACCTTGTTAACTTGCAAAAAATAATCACCGAAAATGTTCAAAATCCTTTCGTCAGAACGACGATTTTCACAACGAAAGTTTAGCCTTTGGGTTACCTGGGGGGGGGGGGGGGGGAAGCGAAATGGAGACGCGCATGCGCACGCAGTTCTCACCTTAAAAAAAAAAAAAAAAATAAAATAAAAACCGGGGAACCTCGGCGAGAGTCAGACGACAGTGGGTCTGCACACCCTCACTATTAGCGGCAGTTTTCCTCTGTACTACTTCCATTACAAGACAAACTGGGTTTTATCTCTGCATCATCGGGACGAAGTATAACGGAAGCTTGTTCAGTCCTTTTCCGGTGAAGTCAGATGACTGTTTCAATCAATCATAGGTATCACACACACACACACACACACACACACACACACACACACACACACACACACACACACACACACACACACACACACACACACACACACACACACACACACACACACACACGATGACAGCGGAGGAGAACCGAAGAACCTGTGACCGCTCTCTCAGTAACGAAAAGTGATCAGATAGTGTAAAGACAGTGCTGTCTTTTGAGAACACCATCGTACAGCGTGGGTGTCTGGTGTCAGCACTGATAACACCTGGTTATCTGCTGCCTGCTGCTGGTAACACCGTATCGTCCATACACTGGATGAATGGTAACGTTGTGTGCGGAGGACCAAAGAGTAATTTTCTCTGGGATGCCGTTTGGT
>NC_134878.1:22786701-22791701 GCF_041734735.1 Babylonia areolata
CCCACACCAGCTGACCCTCTGCTCCCACAGCGTCACACGTTTCACCTGTGCACTGTCAAGATGGGAGGGAGGAGGAAAGGGGTCAGTGTCGGTACCAGTGCTGCCAGATCAATGCTGCCTTTTCACACGCTTCATTGGACAAGGTGTGTGTGTGTGTGTGTGTGTGTGTGTGTGTGTGTGTGTGTGCGCGGGTGTGTGTGCGTGTGTGTGTGTGTGTGTGTGTGTGTGTGTGTGGCGGACCCGTAGAGTACGGCGGTCACTGCTAAACACTAGTGGTTCAAGCCCCCCCCCCTCCTCCCCTCACCATACCTCTCCCACCCCCCCACCCCCCACCCTTGACTGACCACAGGACTTTGTGTGGTCGGCCCCAGCCATGGCTCATGACAGGAAGGACAACAGCTCGTCTACACCTACCTGTGTATCCCTTCTTCAGCCCCCCCCCCCCCCCCCTGCCCCCCGCCCACACACATACACACACACACCCCTCCCTCCCCACCCCCCAATACCCATCCACGTTCCACACAACACACGTACACCAGGTGTCAGTTGCATTGCTTGGTTCTAACTTTTTGATAGTTACCTGTGACTAAATGCCTACGTTGACCGAACTACGCCATTGGTCAGTTCCATACTACACACAGTTAGTAGCGGGTTACGACCATACTAGGCTCTTCCGTCCGAGCAATGCAACTGGCTCCTGATAGGACAGCACGGAGAGACGAAAGAAAGGGGAGAGGGGGAGAGAGAAGAGGAAGAGAGAATGCGTTTCAGTCTGTGTGTGTGTGTGTGTGTGTGTGTGTTTGCGCACACGCGTATACATTTCGCATGAGCATGCGCATTCATTTGTGTTTGTATGCATGCATAACTGCGAGCAGTGTTTGTGCATGCAATTGCGGCGGACACATAGAAGAGGGCAGAGGATGATAAAAAGCATGAATTCAAAAGTCTGTCTGTCTGTCTGTCTGTCTCTCTATCTGTTTGTCTGTCTGTCTGACTCTCTCTATCTATCTATCTCCACACACATATATACTTACATATATAAATATATATATGTGTGTGTGTGTGTGTGTCTGTGTCTGTATCTGTGAGCATACCCTATCTACGTCACGCAGAGTGCTTCAATGCCCCCCCCCCCCCCCTCCCTCCCTCCCTCCTCCAGAGGACCGACCACAGATAGCGCCGCGGCATTCCAGACACAGCGATAGAGTTGGCCAGATGAAAGACAGGCGGCCCCTGACTGACGATCAGTTAACTTAATATGTTTTGTTAGCAGTCCCGTTTCTGCTGCCCCTGCCGTTTTCTAACTGATAGACTTCAACAGTTAGCTCACCAGGCTGCTGCTGTGGGGACCGCCTGCTGACTGATTGCCGCGGGAACCAGAGAAATTCTGAGAGCGGTGAAACCTGATTCAATTTGGAGATGTTACGTTGTCTTTCTGTGCTCTCTCTCTCTCTCTCGCCTCTCTGCTCACGCATTCACTCACTCACTCTCTCTAACACACACGCGTCCACCCCCCCCCCCCCCCCCCCCCCCCCCCCCCCCCCCCCCCCACACACACACACGCACACAGCAATACACCAATAAACATTACATTCAGCAGACGCGACCATAATCGTCACGCGAGACTTTCAAGGCCTTAGTAGCACTCTAGATTCCTGCAAGGCGCAAAACTTCAGCTGGTGGGCCTTTAACCCCGTTGTACCCACCAACCATCCGTTCTCTGTTTGAAAATACTATGTGCACTACTTATTTCATCTATTTATTTATTCGTTCGTTCGTTCATCCATTTATTTATTTATTCTTTTTATTCGTTTTCTGTAATCATTGATTGTCCAATGACGTTAACATTTGTATCGAGTTATGGACTCGTTCATTACACGTAATATTTACCTGACGAATGTGAGAGAACTGCCGAACTTGATCGTCCTTTCAATTTTCGTTTGGCGAAGATTCTCGGATTCTGGGTGATACGAAAGGCCTGTAGTAGAAACTTTTCTTGATTCAGTTATCAAAGAGTTACAACTCACATGTGTACATTCCGAGGCTCTCTCTCATCAACTCCATCATCACAGGGAAGTCTACGGCTGGACAGGTTGTGAGTGAACTGGAAGTTCACTGTTGCGTTAAAGTTGCCTGTCTTTATATGTATAATCATTAGCTTTTCGTTTCTTTATGAATAATGTTGTGTCAGCCATCTTGTCTTGTTGTGTTCTTTCTTTAAAACGAAAGCGTACCGTTGAAGCAATTTGCCGGATAGACGTCAAAAAGGCTGTGGTGTGTGTGTGTGTGGGTGTGTGTAAGGGGAAGCTATTTCTTGATTACGTCGTATCGTATCCATTTTTACATGTTGGCTGTTTCCTTTCGTTTCCGCGTTTCGCATGTCTTAGTGCTGATCAGTTCAGAAAAGCGGGGACAAGGACATACAGAGAGACATGGAGTACCACAGGGATCCATCTTAGGACCAGTTTTATTCTCCACTTATGTTAATGATTTACCTTGTTACATGAAATCTAAATGTGAAATGTTTGCAGATGACACATCCTTACATTCAAGCAATTCAGACGCCAGTAAACTAACTAATGAACTCCAAGATGATATTCAGAAACTTAATGACTGGACACACTTGAATCACATGTCCTTGAATGCTCAGAAAACGAAGTATATGTATGTATGTGCACGACAAAAAAGACAAAAAATGAAACATAACTTCAAACCACTATTCCTAGGCGTCAATAAAATTGAAGAGGTAGATTCACATAAAATTCTGGGTGTCATTAGTGAAATGATTTGTATATGCTTGTGTTGGCAAGAATTTTGCACTAAATGGGGGAACATGTGCATGTGGATGGGGTGGGCATGGTGTAATTGTGTCCGAGAATTTGTATTCAGTGGTTGGTGTGTGTGTGTGTGTGTGTGTGTGTGTGTGTGTGTGTGTGTGTGTGTGTGTGTGTGAAATGTTCTTCTTCTGCTTGTTTCTTCTCTCTCTCTCTCTCTCTCTCTCTCTCTCTCTCTCTCCCCTATTTTTTTTCTTCAATTTTTTTCTTTCTTTTTTTTTCCCTTCTCTTTAATTATTATTATTATTATTTTCATTGATGGCTTGATGTAAAAAAAGCAATTGTTGCTCATTCAATTTACCATCATGAAATAAAATCTTGACTTGACTTGACAGAGACAGAGACACAGAGAGAGAGAGAGAGGAAAGTGGGTTTGGGGAGGGGGGGTGAGGGTTACAACCAAGCATAATCTGCAGTCTGTGGCCACCATAGCACCTGCTATCTGCAGACAGACAGTGTAACAAAGATGTCATTTGAATGGCGCCGTTATCAGCAGGTGCCAAGCTCTGTGGACACAGACATACGTCGGGAGGAATGGCCCACTCCATGCAAACCCGCCCCCTACCCCCCTCTCCCCCCACACTCTTGACTGCTGAAGTAATTGGTCCCCTTCCGCACCGCGAGAACTGTAACTTAATTAATCTGACAGGCCAACGGGGTCCCCGTGATAGGCAGGACCGTGATAATGAGCTCATCGCGGTGTGAAACTGTGGGGGAAAGGGGTTTCCCTTGTCCTCCAACCCTCACCCTCCACGTCCATCCCCACGCCCACCCCACACCCACTAACAGCCCCGCGTGATCAGTCGTCCAATCATCCACATCACATACATTCCCATTTCCAGATAGCCTGGGCGGGGGACTTAAAGAATGCGGGAAAACACTAATGAAAAGTGAGGAAGGAATTAACGAAGAGGGATTCCATTAATGTAATTGCTTAGAGACGACTGAGTACGATGAGGGATGAGAAAGAATCCTGCCAAGTCCGGGGGATTTTCCAGCAACTTTCATTACTGCACTTTGCTTTACAGTTGCGTTCACTAAACGAATAAGTGTGTGTGTGTGTGTGTGTGTGTGTGTGTGTGTGTGTGTGTGTGTGTGTGTGTGCGTGCGTGCGTGCGTGTGTGTGTGCATGTGCGTGGGTTAGGGGGGTGGCGGGTGGTTGGGCACAAGTTGATTCACATGACTTCAGCCACACTGAGAAGCCACACACACACACAGCCCAGTGTTTGGACCCCCCCAGTAAGTAGTCAGCTCACAGACCTCCCATCACATCAGACAGCCAGTGTGTGTGTGTGTGTGTGTGTGTGTGTCATGGACCCGCCCTCCACGTGACATCTCCTTCAGACCACGGGGACCGAATTGGCGAGTCACGAACCTCTGGGCAACAGTGGGTTAACTTTATAAACTCTTGCCGTCAAAGATGGAGGGAAAATGTGGAGTGTTGGCCAATAAGCTTCTTCAGCTCGTTTTGAGACTTACTGTTTGAGAGATCCTTGGCACTAAATCTTCATTGCAAAATGTATATAATCCCGCGGACTGTGAATTAAAAAAAAAAAAAAAAGTTCATGAGACACAACACTTTAAACACCCAAAGTGCAGAATGGAGAGTTACCATTCTTGACTGTTTGATTGTTGAGTAGTTTGCTGTTGTCGTTGTTGTTGTTGTTGTTGTTGTTGTTGTTGTCAGCGCCACAGACTTTTCCATTTTTATTTTATTTTGTTTTTCTCCGCTGACACAACGGGCAAGGAAAAGACCAGACAGTACAGCTGTGATATCAGTATCAGTAGCTGAAGGAGGCGTCACTGCGTTCGGTCTAATCCATATACGCTACACCACATCTGCCTGTGATAACAGTGGAACAGCTACAGCTTTAGACATAAGTCATGCCACACATTTCAACACAAAAAGGCCTCGTCGGATACACTGGAGAACGATCCTCGATACCAATCTTCACTGCAAAATGAATACAGGAACGCTGACCATGGATCTGCAGAATTACTCAGAACAGCGCTACAACTTCATCACGTATCATGAACCGGGCGACTTGCTTTTCAATGGACATGGTCATCAACACACAGTGACAGTTTCAGTTTCAGTAGCTCAAGGAGGCGTCACTGCATTTGGACAAAGCCATATACGCTACACCACATCTGCCAAGCAGATGC
>NC_134878.1:22796701-22809201 GCF_041734735.1 Babylonia areolata
AAAAATGATATACCCAGTGTTTGATTTTAGGGTTAGTATTATCTTGTTGCAAAAATGAAATACTCAGTGTTTGATTTCAAGGTTCGTATTATATAGCCGTGTGTATAGAAAGAATCACTCATATCTCTGCCTTCACCTCGCCTTTTGACTTGTGTTGATTTTTGTTGGGGCACCAGTGAAGACATCGTCACCACTGACTCTCCCCCACCTGTCTGTTCCCTGCCGCTGTCTGCATGACTGCTGTTCAACCCCCTCCCATGGTGTGAGGAGGAAAACAGTGTGAAGAAAGATGGAACAAGCGTCAGAACTCTTTTCATCCTTCCACAGTTATCATCCCCTGGCTGTCTATGTTCTGTAAACTGTTTCACAAAATGACTTTCTTTTCATCCTTTCTTTCTTTTTTTTCTTTTTTAACTCACTCAGTACGGCCAGTCCTCTCTTCTCCTCTACACAGACCCCTCGGATGTCCAGTGGGTGTCTGAATGACCCAACCTTTAGCTTCCGTCGTCAGAATTGTGGTGTTCTTTGTCAACATTCACCTCTTCAGTATAAGAGCCTTCCGCTTGCAATATTTTGATGATGGTAATTGGGGTGAAACGCTGTTAACGTCGTCTCTTTCGCCATTCGTATGGAGAGAGTTAAACCAGTTTGTTCAGAATCCTTTGCCTCTGCTAAGTACCCAAGCAAGATATAAGTCCTCTTGGCAATGGTATGGAATCGTTTTTTGTCTTTCTTTATGTGGGGTAATGCATTCTCTCAAGTTTACCTTGCAGTCTGGGTCCAGTTAAGCCTAAAGTAGAACAATATCTGTCGCTTGCTGAAATCCATGGATTAAGATATTTTACATTCACCAGGATAGTTTTTTTTTTCTGATACATGTTCTTTAGTTGTTGTTGTTGTTGTTTTAAACACGCCAGAAGAACCTGTGTATATTATCACAGTTTCATTTAATTATTCCTGCACCATTAAGTAAGGCCTTCTGATTTTAATACTCTTTCATTCTTTAATACGATATAACACAGCAGCACGCGTGATTGTTGATTTCCCTCTTGCTGTGAACAGACCGGTGACTACGCTTCTTCTTGCACTGCTGTTTAACTCTCTCCATACGAACGGCGAAAGAGACGACGTTAACAGCGTTTCACCCCAATTACCATCATCAAAATATTGCAAGCAGAAGGCTCTTATACTGAAGAGGTGAATGTTAACAAAGAATACCACAATTCTGACGATGGAAGCTAAAGGTTGGGTCATTCAGACACCCACTGGACATCCGAGGGGTCTGTGAAGAGGAGAAGAGAGGACTGGCCGTACTGAGTGAGTTAAGCCTCCGTTCTCAATATTACACCCGTGATTTGTTTCACACATGCCAAACGTATACTGGGAGACACGGCCTTTCTTTTTTTTCCTTTTTTTTTTCTTCTTCCTTGTCTTTTCTTTTTCTCTGTCTGTCTCCCTCTCCCTTTCCCGTGAGCCATGTCCACCCTGACTTACCTACGCCGATCTTAAACAAGCTGATACGATCCCCCAAGCTGTTAAGTAGCACAGAAATTCGTGTAGAAAGTCTTGTCGTGTCGGCAGAACATAACAGTGCAGGATTCCATTACAAGGGTGTGCACATCTTGCAAAAAAAACGACGGCCCCATGACGACATGGCCTGGGTGGTTGGGGGGTGGGGGGGGGGGGGGGGGGGGGAGGGTAAAGACCCGGGGATTAGGCGATGAAGGGAGGGTGGATGGTGGGGGGTAGGGAATGATTTCCATGCGTTCACCTTGGTGAATGTAGGGGGGTGGGGAGGCGGGGAAAAGTGGGCGACTGACAGATTCTATCACGCCATTGACACACCTGCTCCATTCGTTTTGGCGGCGTCTGTGGGTGCAAACGACACGACTTTAACACCTGAGTGGAAAGACTCCCGTGTTACATCGCTGCGTCTCTTCGCTCTCATACTGCTGCAGTTAGGGGCGTCACAGCTGGGGGCCTGGCGGCTCAACAGACCCCAACAAAAGATTCCACTGTATTCAGCCTGCTCACGACTCGGGTCGGGGTTATAATTGGTTCATAAAGGAGAAGTGTCTCCCCCACCCCCCACCCCCCATTGTTAGCGTACGTTGTGACAGGGACATATTTTATCTGGCCCACGGCAAGCATATATTTACGCGACTGTGTGTGTGTGTGTGTGTGTGTATCTGTGTGTGTGTGCGCGCGCGCGTGTGTGTGTGTGGGGGGGGGGCGGGAGGAGGGGGTACAGTATCTTATGGCATTGTATGATGCTGAAAGAATGTGTGAATCCGATACCTTTAATAACAGACATACATGGAAACAACCCTCCCGTCCTTATGAAAATGACTTTGCAAAAATAAAGTTTTTATATAAACAATTGGAAATACCCCGCCTACCCCCCCCCCCCCCCCCCACTCCTCTCCCCCCCACGCCTCTCAGACAGCAAATGAGAACACCATAAGTTTCGGTTTGTTCCGGTTCTACGTGTGTGTAACTGATGTCTTCACTCACCTTTGAGAACAAAAAATCATGTTTGAACTTGGAGACAGCAGCCAGGAGCCGTCTCTAATTAGGACCGTGTCTCTAATGGAGACAGGGGACAGTTTGTTATGCCCGACAAGACCTCCTGGAGTTCCGTCTACATCTCTATATCTTATCATACATAGACATCAAACCCTCAAAGACAACCTTCGTCAGACATACGTCAACCAATATTTGCGGTGGCAGTCGAGGCATCCCAACTGTTGTCGGTAACACCAGTAGTTGTATAGCTTTAGCTGCAGAGGTAATTAGAAGTCTCATGGTGATGGTGGTAGTTAGTGGTAGAGGTTGAGGTGGTGGTGGTGGTGGTGGTGAAAGAAGTGACAGCCACTGGTGGTGGTTGTGGGTGGTGGTGGTGGAAACGGTAGTGATGGTGGTGGCTGGTGAGAGTGGTGGTGGTGGAGTTTTTGTGTCAGTGGTATTGGTGGTGGTGGTGGGTGGTGGTGGTTGGTGGGAGCAGTTGTGGTGGTGTCTTGGTAAGTTTTGTTTGTTTGTTTGTTAGGGAGGTGAGGGGGTGGGAGGGGGGAGGGGCGGGGGGCGGTGTGAGGGGGGAGGGTGTGTTTTGTTTCTTTCTCTTTTTTTTTCTCTTTTTGTATCAGCAGTATGGGCCCTTACCGGCTGGCGAGCGGTAAGACGTTAATAGAGAGAGAGAGAGAGAAGAAAAATAAGACAGTGAGAAAAGCAGAGCCAGAAAAAAACAAGTCAGCCAGCCAAAGGAAGAGGCAGTCAGTCGCCAGGTAGGCAGGAAGGCAGGCAGGCAGGCAGGCAGCTAGCTCCTGCCATACCTGCCACAACTGATCACCTGGATCAGGTGGCCAGGGTGTCCGTGCCGCCAGGTAATTTGGACCACCTGGCGACTGTCTCTTGGTCCACCCGACACCATGCTCCCCCCCTCCTCCCGTCCCCCCCCCCTCCCCCCACACACACACACCCCACACCCCCACACACACCCTGTCACACAGCGAGGGGGGGCCAGGTTGGAGGAGAGAACAGGTGAGGGCCGGGTACTACTTGTCGTTTCACCTGTCACACACCCTGGGAGAACATTGTCACACGGACAGGGCGATGGTTGAGGGGGGGAGAAGACATCTTCATGGCAAAGATCATAGGGAGTCGTGTCATTAGTGGTGACCCCCTTAGGGGCGGTGGGAGGTGCTTTGGTTTATCCACTGCCTCTCTCTGGTCACGGCACGTCTTGGATAGTGTGTCGGTCATCACAAGTCAATGAGAACGATTATGTTTGTGTTTTTTTTTGTTGGTTTTTTTTTTTTTTTTTTTGTTTTTTTTTGGTTTCTCTTGTTGAATTAATGCCTTCTCTTTCACTGTCATCACAAGTCAATGGGAACGATGATGTGTTGTTTTTGACTTTTTTTTTTCTTTTTTTTTTTTACATCCATTATTAGTTTGTTTCTCCATTGACCTTTTTTTTTCTTTTTTCTCTTTTTTTTACATCCATTATTAGTTTGTTTGTCTTGTTGAATTAACGACTTCTCTTTCACTGTCATCACAAGTCAATGAGAACGATGATGTTTGTTTTTGACTTTTTTATTTTTATTTTTTACATCCATTATTAGTTTGTTTGTCTTGTTGAATTAACGACTTCTCTTTCACTGTCATCACAAGTCAGTGGGAACGATGATGTTTGTTTTTGACTTATTTTTTATTATTATTTTTATTTTTTACATCCATTATTAGTTTGTTTGTCTTGTTGAATTAACGACTTCTCTTTCACTGTCATCACAAGTCAGTGAGAACGATGATGTTTGTTTTTGACTTTTATTTTATCTTATTTTATTTTTTTACATCCATTATTAGTTTGTTTGTCTTGTTGAATTAACGACTTCTCTTTCACTGTCATTACAAGTCAATGGGAACGATGATGTGTTGTTTTTGACTCTTTTTTTTTTCTTTTTTTTTTCTTTCTTTTTTTACATCCATTATTAGTTTGTTTCTCCATTGACCTTTTTTTTCTTTTTTTCTTTTTTTTTTACATCCATTATTAGTTTGTTTGTCTTGTTGAATTAACGCCTTCTCTTTCACTGTCATCACAAGTCAGTGGGAACGATGGTGTTTGTTTTTGACTTCTTTGACTGCCTCACCCCCTTTTTTTTTTTCAACCATAACCAGCGACTTCTCTCCCTCCTTTCCATCCATCTCCTCCCCGTCTCTGCTTCTCCCACTTGCGCTCCTCTCTCTCTCCCTCTCTCCCTATCTCTCTCTCTTTCTCACTCTCCCTCTCTCCCTCCCTTTCTCTCTCTCACTCCCCCTCTCTCTCTATCTCTTTCTATCTCTCACTCTATCTCTCACTCTCTCTCTCCCTTTCTTCCCCTCTCTCTCCCTCTCTCACTCCCCCTCTCTCTCTCTCTCCCTCTCTCACTGCCCCCCTCTCTCTCCCCTCTCTCTCTCTCGCTCTCTCTCTCAGTCTCTCCCTCTCTCCACCCCCCTCTCTCTCTCCCCCCCCTCTCTCTCTCTCACACCCTCTTCCCCCTCTCTCTCTCTCTCTTTCACTGGTCTGACCTTACAGTGACTTTTCTTTCTGCAGACCAATGAAGCGTACAAAGCTACTGGGGACAGAGTCAACCGGGTGTAAAATGGATCGGCTCAATGCTTAACGGTGACTGGTCCATGCAGACCTCAAACTGCCCAGCTGCGGTCCGGTCCCTCTGACTGATAACTGGTCATCAGATCTGTTGGTCACGTCCGTTCCTATCTGACCATGCCTGCTGGCCGGGTGGGAAGTGGGGGTGGTGGTGGTGGTGGTGAAATGTCTCACAAACTGCTCTCTACCTTATTCAAATTCGAGACAGAAATCTTCTTTTTTTTTTTTTTTTTTTTTTTGTAATTATCTATATACATATATTATCTGAGTTTCTACACTTTCACAACCTTTCCTAACAGCCTGCTGAGATCTGCTTTCCAGATGTCTGACTGGTGTTCCCAAGCCAGTAGACATTAAAACAAAGCGATATGGTCGATTCTTTATCCCTGAAAACATTGGGAAAATGCCCTGTTTTTCACTATCTTGAAACAATAAAAATATAATACTTCCAATGTTACCCTAAGTCACACACTCCCTCTCCCCTCCCACTATCTAAATCAGCTGCAGTGTGTGTGTGTGTGTGTGTGTGTGTGTGTGTGTGTGTGTGTGTGTGTGTGTGTGTGTGTGTGTTGTACAGGTAATTGACTGTTTCTTGTTGTTTTGCTGTGTGCTTGTGTGTGGGTGGCGTAGTGTGTGAGTTTTCAAGCGCCTTATAAAACACTTCATTCGTTCATTCATTTATTTAGCACAGTCGGGTTATTCCTGGCTTCTGTCTCACTCTGAACACCCCTTTCCCGGGACATCGGACGTTGTAAATAAAGACAACTCAACTTTTAATGATGCGCAGTTCTTTAAACTCTCTCCATACGAACGGCGAAAGAGACGACGTTAACAGCGTTTCACCCCAATTACCGTCATCAAAATATTGCAAGCGGAAGGCTCTTATACTGAAGACGTGAATGTTGACAAAGAATACCACAATTCTGACGACGGAAGCTAAAGGTTGGGTCATTCAGACACCCACTGGACATCCGAGGGGTCTGCGTAGAGGAGAAGAGAGGACTGGCCGTACTGAGTGAGTTAAACTGCACCACGTGCGTGTTACAGTAGGACTATGATCGCATGCGGAAAACAGTGCACCGCAAAGAGAATCACAGGTGTGTGTGGGTTTTTCAGTGTCAAATACACGCAACTAATTTTGACGTTAAAAGCACATGTATATACATGCATCCTAAATCTTAACTTAAAAAGCACATGCATACAGTCCTATATTTTAACGTTAAAAAACCAACAAACCAAAAACATGTACACGGTCCCACACATACCACAACCCATCACCGCTCTGATTTGCAAAACGGTACACGTATACACGTGTCCTGTGTTGTTGCGTATCTCGCTAAAAGATGTCTTTCGCTTTCCGTGGTGTCGGCTAGATGCCATGACCTTGACCTTTTCTTTCCAACCACCGCCACCTTGGAGAATAGTTTGTTGGTGATGGAAGGGGATGAGGGTGGGGGGAAGAGAGCAGGGAGGAGGGACCAGGGAGGGAGGACCACCCCCCCCCCCCCCCCGGCCGTTCTACGCTCTTGTTCACGCGTCCGAGTCGTTTTTGCAGAGATTTATTGACACCCCCCTCCCCTCCCCTCCCCTCCCCACACACACACCCATCCCAGGTGGGGGGGGGGGGGGAGGCAAAATGGACTTTCCATGCTCTGTCCTCAGCGGCAAATAACAAACCGCCGTGCCCCCGACAGGAAAACCCTCTTTGGCAATTCTCTGCAGGTAAGGCACGTCTCTTTCTTTCTTATCAACGGCCTTTTTTTTACAATCGATAGTTGTTCTTCTCTCTCTCTCTCTCTCTCCCTCTCTCTCTCTCTCTCTCTCTCTCTCTCTCTCTCTCTCTCTCTCTCTCGTACTTTGATTAATTGTTCTCCAACAGTGTGTAAGCAAGGAAAATCGGCGAGTGTAAGTATGCGTGTGTATCTCTGTGTACTTCTGTGTTCGAGATTAAGTGTGTGATGCCTGTGTGTGCACACACGTGTGTGTGTGTTTGAAGATTTTCATGTGGCAATGTTTTGTATGATTTTCATGTTTCCGTAATTGTAGTCTTTGATTCATCCATTTATGTGACTATTATTATCTATTTGGTTTGTTCTATGTCATTTATTATTCATACTTATTTCATTTATTACAATGTGTGTATGTGTGTGTATGCGTGTGTGAGGGCATGGTGTAAAGAAGCTTCCAGCCTATCCATTTTACCCTCAATAAAACATTTGTCATTGTCATTCTCTCTCTCTCTCTCTCTCTCTCTCTCTCTCTCTCTCTCTCTCTCTCTCTCTCTCTCTCTCTCTCTCTCTCAAAACATGAGCATACTCAACAAAACTTTGCCATGTTCTTAAATGAAGCATTGGAGAGACTTCGAATCGTTATAGTTTCGTGAATGTTGTTGACTGTTGTATTAGCTACTTTTAGTTTACTTGTGATGTTGGTTTATTGTGTCACGTCATTTTCTTTATTGAATTTTATTCTCTTGTATGACTCCCTTCAGTAGGGGGCTTTGGCCGTTTATCTGAATAAAAGATCGTTATGGTTATGGTTATCGTTCTCTCTCTCTCTCTCTCTCTCTCTCTCTCTCTCTCTCTCTCTCTCTCTCTCTCTCTCTCTGAATTGTTTGTCCATCGGTATCGTTACAGACAGTCTAACATTTCTGATACTATTTGTCCGTTATGCAAAAAGTCAAAGGAAGATGAAGTCCATTTTGTGCTAGATTGTGCAGAATTGAGAGATATCAGAGAACAATTAATTCCAGAAAAAATATTTCAGACAACCTTGTTTATTCAAACTCGTCTTGTTAATGTCATCTACAAACGAAAGTCTTGTTAAACAATTCACTCTTTATCTGTGTAAAGCGTTTAAACGTCGAAGTGCCTTCGTAACATCTTGAACATTCTGTGTATTTGTACGCGACTTTCATGTTTATCCCCCTTCTAAGGGGCTATGGCCTTTATGAATAAAACATCTTCAGTCTTTAGTCTCTCTCTCTCTCTCTCTCTCTCTCTCTCTCAGTCCCTGCCTTCCTTCCCTTCCCTTCCATCCCTGCTACCCCCCCCCCCCTCCCCCCTTCCCTCGCCATCTCCCCTGTCTCCTCTACAGAAATGTGGACATAAAATCCAGGGCTTACGGCGAACAAGATTCCGCACATAGTTAAACTACTTGCGTAGCAGCAGCAGCGCGTCAAGCAATGGTAACTGTGCCTGGCTGCCTTCCTAAAAATAAAAAAAAAAAAAAAAAAAAAAAGACCCGCAACATTAAACTCCTCCTGTCTAGCAGCTATGTGCAATTTGCAAGAATAATACCCGGCCAGCGTGTTTGGGGGCCATGACATGTGATCTCCTCTATTAGCATCCACAACAAGAAGGGTGGCGCAGGGGGTGTGGGGGGGATTGGGGGGTGTGGGGATGGGAGGGTACCCGGGCCTTAGACCCGTTGTCGTCGCGCTCTGCTAAGTGGTTCATTCCGGGTGGCAGACTCGCTGATTGAAAGAGGGAGATGATGTTTTTAGGTGGGGGTAATGTGCCGGAATCCAGTGTAACAGCCCAGTATCGCCAGTGGACTGGTGTCACCCTCCACCCCCCCCCCCTCACCGCCCCCCCCACCCCCCTCACCCCCCACCTCCGCTCACCCCCGCTCACCCCCGCTCACCCCCACCCCCCTCACACACACACACACACCTTCCTTTTATGGACACTCCAGTAGTACAAGCTCTCCGAATTCCTCGATGCTCAATCACTATTCAACTATATGCTGGAGGAGCGACTTCTGTTTTGTTTTCAGCGCTCTTGTAAAATGATGTCACTGCGGGTTTTTTTACCAAACATTACGACGAATAGAAAAAAAATATATATACTAACAAAAATATCATTCTTGATGGTTCTGTCTATTGACTGTCTCGGTTTATGTGGATTCAGTTGACTCAGGTTTTCGTTACGTCGTTTTAGTACCACCCATTTCGACTGATGCACACACACACACGCACGCACGCACGCACGCACGCACGCACACACACACACACACACGCACGCACGCACGCACACACACACACACACACACACACACACACACACACACACACACACACGCACACGCGCAGACCCATCCTGATCGTCAGCAGTCGTGAATAAGCCATGAACCTTTGATGACCACTGGCGTCGTCACCCTAACGAGTTTGTTCCCAATGCACACAACACACGCCATAACTCTTTGAACAACTTCATATTACTCTCCTCCTCTTCTCTCTCACCCTCCTGAACGTTATTGCTTGGTCTGTACTACCGGTCCAGGAAAAGCAGTGCCAGCAAGTCCCCGACAGCCGCCACCATCCCCTAGTCCACACTGCGTCAGAACCTTCCGGGTGCGGATTGGCCTGATCAGTCTTCTGCGCACCCACAGAGCCCAACCCACCCACCCCCAGGATGACTAGATGGTCCTCGTCGATCCCGACGGACGAACCACACACTACCGGTCCTTCACAAGTCGACATTTACAGATGATGCCCCCCATCCATCCCCCTTTCAGAATCTTGCCGATTCCCAGGAAAATGGGCGTTTTATTAAATGGCGCACCTAAGTCTCACCGAACTGACTGATAGCCCATTAAGCCATCATCATATAAGTGTACACAGAATGCTTCAGAATCTCAATAAAAAGAAATTCACTTGTGGTGTTTGAACTGGATGAATATTTCATTCGCTACCAGTTCAGTTCAGTTCAGTTGAGTTCAAAAACACTTTATCAGTCCACTTGAAAATTATCCTTGCTCAAACTAATGAAACTGAGCTAAAGTTTGTTTCTGTATTCATGAACTCAACTCATCATTGGTCATTATTCTTTTCATGATTATTTGTTTCATCAAACGAGAAATGGGGTAGCAGAACTGAAGACCATGGTGAAGAGAAAAATTAAACAAGACAAAGCAGAAAAAATAAGAATTTAAAAAAAAGAGAGAAAGGGATGAGGGTTATATATTTTAAAAATAAAAATTAAAAAACATCAGTCAAGGGCCACCCACACCCATCAACCAGACCCGAAGAGGGGCGGGGGGAGGGGGGGGGGTAACGGTCAGCCCCCAGATGTGTGCACGGGGCGTGACGAGGGGGGGTCGGGGGAGGGGAGGGGGGGGAGGAGGGCTGGACAGCAGGGGTGGAGGGATGGGGGTGGGGGGGGGGAGGCAGGATATGAGCATCCAGCCAGCCGTGTGCAGTCCAGCAAGGTCAAGGGTCCCGCAGTGGGTCCAGTCGCTGACCCTTCACGGCTGACCGGGCAGGAGGACAGTGCAGGGAGACAGACCATTGGCGGGGATCGCTGGGGCGTGGAGGGGGGGGGGGGCGGGGGGGGGGCGGGGGGGAGGGGGGGAGCAGGGGGGCACTTCATCAACAACAGCTGAGGCAGAAAGTAGGGGGGGGGGGGGCAGGTAACGCACTGCCACCGTCCTCACACAATCCTCTGTGCTCGGGGAGAAGACAAATAATACCCAGCCATGTCCATTTGCGCCGATTTCTGTCAAATAATACAGATGTTTCCAGTACACAACACTTAGGTCATATTTATGCCGACACTTTCATACGGTCTCCACTGGTCTGATTTATGTCTAAAGCCTTCCCGTAGCTTTCACCTGGTCTGATGTATGCCTAACACCTTCCTGTAAGCTCTCACCTGGTCTGATGTGTGTCTGACACCTTCCTGTAAGCTCTCACCTGGTCTGACGTATGTCTAACACCTTCCTTTAAGCTATCACCTGGTCTGATGTATAACACCTTCCTGTAGCTCTCACCTAGTCTGATGTATGCCTAACACCTTCCTGTAAGCTCTCACCTGGTCTGATGTATGTCTAACACCTTCCTGTAAGCTCTCACCTGGTCTGATGTATGTCTAACACCTTCCTGTAAGCTCTCACCTGGTCTGATGTATGCCTAACACCTTCCTGTAAGCTCTCACCTGGTCTGATGTATGCCTAACACCTTCCTGTAAGCTCTCACCTGGTCTGATGTATGCCTAACACCTTCCTGTAAGCTCTCACCTGGTCTGATGTATGCCTAACACCTTCCTGTAAGCTCTCGCCTGGTCTGATGTATGCCTAAGACCTTCCTGTAGCTCTCACCTAGTCTGATGTATGTCTAACACCTTCCTGTAAGCTCTTACCTGGTCTGATGTATGCCTAAGACCTTCCTGTAGCTCTCACGTAGTCTGATGTATGTCTAACACCTTCCTGTAAGCTCTCACCTGGTCTGATGTATGTCTAACACCTTCCTGTAAGCTCTCACCTGGTCTGATGTATGCCTAACACTTTCCTGTAAGCTCTCACCTGGTCTGATGTATGCCTAACACCTTCCTGTAAGCTCTCACCTGGTCTGATGTATGTCTAACACCTTCCTGTAAGCTCTCGCCTGGTCTGATGTATGTCTAACACCTTCCTGTAAGCTCTCACCTGGTCTGATGTATGTTTAACACCTGTATTCCTTTGTCTCTTGTTTGTTGTTTGGTATATAGTTCGTATGGTTTTTAACCCCGGTCTGATTTATGCCTTACAGCTTTTATGTGGTTCTGAATTATGTGCGTTATCTAACACCTTCAGGTGGGGGGCTTTGGACCCATAGTCTGAGTTATATATACACATATGTCTTTGTCCCCCCCGTCGTCTTCTCACCCTCGTCCTCACGGACATAAATAGTTCGCGCTCGTCCCTTGCATCTGTTTTACCACGCCCCTCACGTCCTGCTGGAGGCGGCTGGGAGGCGATATAACCTGTTTTCAACACAGTCTCCTCCCTCCCATCTCCGCTGGTCGCCGCTTGGTCAGCACGACTGGGGAGAGGGAGATGGGGGGCGCTGGGGGTGGGGTGGGGGGGGTCTGAGGCGTAGGGGGCGTGGGGGGGGGGGGGTGTGACGGGGCTGTCCTTCCAGCCCTGCAATGACTGATATGTCCGGCGCTGGAAAACAGCGGATTAGCCCCCGTCACCAACACCTGCGCCCCCACCCCTCCCCCCATTCCGCCTAGTGGTGCCCACTCGTAATGGACAGCAGGGATTAAGGCAACAACACGGGTCTCTTTTTTTCCCCCCCTTCCCTCCCCTCCTCCCCACCTCTTGCCCACGTCAGAGGGGCTGGGTGTTTTAAGCATGGGTTCGGAGCCGTAAAACAGGATTGTCTGGAGGGGAGGGATGGTGAGTGAGGGAGGCAGGCAGGGGAGAAGTGACGGTTAACACCCTGGCCGTCACGCAGGAAGCGGCGCTGTCATGCTGGCTGGTGATGGATCGTCAGCAACTGCTGGGGGGGGCCCCACCCCAACACGGGCCGGAGGCCGGAGCAGAGCTGCAAGGGCTGGGTATGGCAGGGCTGCAGATTCCGCCCTGTGTGTGT
>NC_134878.1:22814201-22821701 GCF_041734735.1 Babylonia areolata
CTCTTTTTTTTTTCTTTCTTTTCTTTCGTTCATTCGCTCATATTCACCCTCAAAAACGTGTTAGGAAATACTGCTGTTGTGCACTTTTTTTTCATTATTTTTTTTTCCTGGGGTGGTAGTGTCAGGGGGGGGAAGCACTATAAAATATAACATCATCTACACATGTCTGTACTGCAATTCATGGTGGCAAACAAGATCTAGCAAGCACCAAGAGGAAGACTGCCGTGGCCACAGTCGGAGAAGGGAACTCCCCACACCAAACAAAGGGTGGAGATTTTTTCCCATCTCCCAGGTCAACCTATGTGCAGACCTGCTAGTGTCTGAACACACCCCCCCCTTTCGTGTGTATACGCATGCTGCAGAAGATCAAATACCCCCAAGTTACTGATCCTGTAATCCATGTCAGTGTTCGGTGGGTTATGGAAACCAGAACATTCCGGTACCCCAGCATGCACCCCCCCCCCCTCCTATCCCCCCACTCCCCGAAAACGGAGTATGGCTGCCTAAATGGCAGGATGAATTAACAAAATGGTCATACACGTAAAATGTTACATGTCTGTGTGAGTGAGTGTGTGTGTGTGTGTGTCTGTGTGTGTGTGTATGTGTGTGTGTGTAACTCAAACATAACTGAATAACACAGGAAACGAAATGATGAGCGCCCCAAAATGGCAGTTGTCAGTCGGCTCTACCCCCAGGTAGGCAGCCTGTTGTGCAAAATCAATGTGCTGCGTAAGTATCCATCATCTTCACTGTTATTTATCATCAACCCCTGAGATATTAAGTCTTTGGCCAGGACTCTCTCTCTCTCTCTCTCTCTCTCTCATCGTCCAAGAATGCCATCAGGGGAAAAGGGGTGTGCACAGTTCGGGGGGGGGGGGGGGGGAGGGGAGGAAGTCATTTATATAATTCTTCCCCTCACACACCCTGCCTGGTCCCCACCCCACCCCTGCTAATCCAAACACCCGATCACCACCCCCACCCCCCTCCTTCCACCACCCCCCCCTCCTCCCCAACAGCCAGGTCGCAGCTGTTGCCGCTCCCCCCCAGCTCCCCTCCTTCCCCTCCCCCCCCCCCCCCCACCCACACACCCAGGCTGCCGCTTTACCTGTGTCGACATCAAAGGCACCGCCAGGTGTATCATAACACACAATTTGCATAAAAGCGCGCCGCCAAACTTTTTGTTTCTCTCTCTCCAAGAGACACCGGGGGCAGACGTCAGCCTCGCGCTTTCCGTACTCTTTTCACCAAAGGGAGTCGACATTGATCGCAAACTTGAGTGTATGCTATGCGCCAAGAGCGCGCGCGCGCACACACACACACACACACACACACACACACGCGCGCGCACGCACATACACACACACACACACACACGTACACACACACACATACACACACATACACACGCGCGCGCGCGCACGCACACACACACACACACACACACACACACACACACACACACACACACACACACACACACACACACACACACACACACACACACACACAATATCCCCGTAAAAAGCAACTCGTGACAACTCAAACTAGAAAGAAAAAGAGTGGGGTGAGAGGGTGCAGGGGGGTGCGGAGGGTGGGGGTGGGGGGGGCGGGGGAGGGAGGAAGAAGAGAGAAAAGAAAAGAAAGAGAGAGAGAGATAACTGATCTAATGGCCGCGCCAGGTTATTTCAGCTGTCAGACATGGATATATTGACGCGCCAATGATTCTGGGCCCTAGCTTGTCTATCTGTATCTCTCGACCAGACGGCGAGAGTCTGTATTGACACTGAGCACTGCTGGGGTGAAGCAACGAAGACAGCGACGTGTTCAGAATGGGAAAAGAGAAGACGGGAGGGGGGGGGGGGCTGGGGGGCGGGGGGGGGGGGAGCGGGGGGGGTAGCTTTTCAGGGGGCTGGGGGGGTAGAGGGGGTAGTTTTTCCAGGAGGCTGGAGTGGGGGGGGGGGGTAGCTTTTCAGAAGGCTGGGCCCGGGTCGGGGGGTGGGGGTGGGGTAGTTTTTCAGGAGGCTGGTGGTGGGGGGGGGGGGGTGGGGGTGGGGGTAGCTTTTCAGGTGACGACCCCTGTTGACGAAGGACTCAACCCTGTCCTCTCGGCACACATCACGACAGCAATGGAAGCTCGTACCGTCTGGGGACCAGTCCCGTAGGGAAGAAAAAAAACACGGGTTAAAAAAGAAACACACACACACACACACACACACACACACACACACACACACACAAAACAAAAAAACCGGGGGTAAGGGTTAGAGGGGGAGGGCGGGGGTGGTAGAAACGAAATGCAATGTCACGAGATGGCCGCCTAATGGCCACGTCGTGTCACTTTTAAAGCAAATCAAATTTGCCACAGGACGGTGATACGGTTTCCGCCCGGGCGGGTTTTTTTTTTATTTTTTTATTTTTTTTAACGTCTTTGCCTTCGGTTCGAGAGGCATAGGTCAGTGGGTAGACTGTCAGTCACTTGTATTGTATTGTATTGTATTGTATTAATCACTCTTTTTGTCACAACAGATTCATCTGTGTGAAATTCGGGCTGCTCTCCTGAGACGAGTCAAGAAGCAAACGACAGGCATACGTTTCAGTGACGTGTTTCCGGCCACGCGTTTTTTGTTTTTGTTTTTGGTTTTTTTCTTGTTCTGTGCATCAGTCAGAATCTAGGCCTAACCCTCTCGGAAATCCATTGCAGAGAATTATGAAGACGTCAGTGACTCCGGTGATGAGAACGGTGCCCACAGGAAGACGCACGGCGATATGGTAATAATAATAATAATGGACATTACACAGCCACATTTCTTCCCCTCCCCTCCTCTTTTTGACTGACTGACGGAGTGAACGTGCACGCCTTGTTGTGAACACTACTCATTCCGTCTTGGGGGGTAAAGTAAAAAGAAAAAAAAAGTGGATATTATTGCCAGACGTACAAATGTCGCCGCACTGTGGGAAGCAGGCAACATCGCTGATGATAGATCTCCTCTCCTCTCTCTATGCGGGATTGACGCTTCTGGTTGAGGTCCCAACCTTATAATAAATACATGCAAACAATCACAGTTGACGAACTTCAGCCAGACAGCGAAATGTGACCAAAGTCGGACCCCCAAAAAATGACGGGCGCAATAGCCGAGTGGTTAAAGCGTTGGACTGTCAATCTGAGGGTCCCGGGTTCGAATCACAGTGACGGCGCCTGGTGGGTGAAGGGTGGAGATTTTTCCGATCTCCCAGGTCAACATATGTGCAGACCTGCTAGTGCCTGAACCCCCTTCGTGTGTATACGCAAGCAGAAGATCAAATACGCACGTTAAAGATCCTGTAATCCATGTCAGCGTTCGGTGGGTTATGGAAACAAGAACATACCCAGCATGCACACCCCCGAAAACGGAGTATGGCTGCCTACATGGCGGGGTAAAAACGGTCATACACGTAAAAGCCCACTCGTGTGCATACGAGTGAAAGTGGGAGCTGCAGCCCACGAACGAAGAAGAAGAAGGACCCCAAAACTGTCAACGATCCAATTTCACCAAGTACACCTCACCTGTACTCACGCTTTCCTTCCTGTCCCTTTCTCTTTCCTGTCCCAGTGCAGTCTGTTCACGCATGGCATGAAACAGATCCTGGCACTTTAATTAAAGCACAACATTAGATACCGTCGTGTACTGTGTGCACTTCCCACCTACATGATGTGTCCAGGTTTTCAACAGAAATAAATACAGTCCGTTCAAACACTCGGTATGATGAAACATTTCCTGCCACTTAAACGCAACAGGGATACGTGTAGTCGGTGCACTCCTATATGATGTATCCGTGTATCCAGTACAGTACAATACAATACAATACAATACAGTCTGTTCAAACACAGACACAGCAACTTTCTTTTCATTATCAAATCATGTGTGTATTTTCGCCATTGCGTTTGTGTATTGCTTGTTACACATGGACGAGCACGATATAAGCTCAGGCTTGTTGTTGCTCAAGTTTTCTTGTTAATTGAACGCTGTATTTCACCTTGTTTCTTGATATTAAAAATGTTTACACCAAACACGGTATGAAACAAATCCTAGCATTTAAACACAACATCGACACGTGTAATGTATGCACACCTACATGATGTATAAATGTATCCATGTATACAACACAATACAATACAATACAGTCTGTTCAAACACGGTATGAAACATATCACAGCACTTAAAGTCTTAAAGTCTTAACTCCCGAGAGCAAGGTTTCGGTTGCGCATGCGCACTAGAGCCTATCCATAAAAGGGAAAGGGGCGGAGTTTATCTATAAAAAGCGCGAGCACGTGTCCGGTAGGTTAGTAGATCGTCATATTTCTCTCCGTTTGCATGTTTTACAAACAATGTGGTCGTTTACGGTTGCCAACGTCGAGGGGCTGTCTGCATGCTTTCCAATTCTCACCGGACAGTACCACGTGCTGGTGCTATTTTTATCTGACAGACACGTCTGGCGCAAACACAAACGGCTCTAGCTCCGCCCCTTTTCTCTGCATTCAAATTTTGTATTACGTGTAGCTGACACATTTTGTACTTTCCAAAGTCAATTCAGGTCTAGATTGGAAGCTGCTAGGCAAATCTCGCTCTCTGCCATAAATGATGCCAAACCGTAGCTTTATTAGGCTTTTATTTTGAATAAACCTTCACCGACGTCACAGTGTCAGACTCTGGTGAGAAACTGGCTTGATTCAAATCGCCCGCCATTTATAGTCCGGTTCAGGCTTTAAACACAACATGGTTACGCGCACTGTGTGCACTCCTACACGATGTATCCATGTATACAACAGAATAGAATCGAATACAATACAATACAATACAATACAGTCTACTCAAACACGGTATGAAACATATCCTAGCACTCAACATACAAAAAATTGGATACTTGTGCTTCTTGCATTCCTGCATGATGTGGGAGATAAACAGACGTGATACGAGGAAGAAGAAGAAGAAGAAGAAAAAAGAAGAAAGTAAAAAAGGCGCGACATCTCCAATCCGTGAACATTATTCATGCGAACCACGGCGACTGCAAGGCAAGATCGCTACTTCTGATTTTCGCTCTTGCGGTGTAATTGAATACGGCCTCGGAATGTAATCTCCCTTGCACCCGACCCACCCCTCCAAAATCCACGAACCTCTGCGTGTGTGTGTGTGTGTGTGTGTGTGTGTGTTTATGCGTGCGTGCATATGTATGTGTGTGTGTGTGCGCTTGCGTTCGCTTGCGTGTGTGTGTGTGTGTGTGTGTGTGTGTGTGTGTGTGTGTGTGTGTGTGTGTGTGTGTGTGTGTGCTTGCGTCTGCGTGTGTGTTTGTGTGCTTGCGTTCGCATTCGCGTGCGTGCGTGCGTGCGTGCGTGTGTGTTGTGTGTGTGTGTATGTGTGCATGTGTGTGTGCGTGCGTGTGTGTGTGTGTGTGTGTGGTTGGGGGTAGGGGTACGACATGATGCAGTGAAAAGATACACCACTTCACACACGGAAGCCGTCAATACGTTCATCATTTCCAATGATGTTTGCACTTCAGAGAACTTACAAAAACAGACGTCGGTCACTTTGATCCCCCCCCCCCCCCTGCTCTCCCCCCTCCCCTCCTTTTTTTTTTTTTTTTTTTAACAACCCACCAAACAGAAGCCATTCAAACCAGAAAGCGTAGCAGAAACAAAACCAACACACACACACACACACACACACACCACACACACACACACACACACACACACACACTCCATAAGATACTCAAACATGACAAGTGATAGATAAGTAAAAAGACCACATGGAGAAAAAACAAAAAAGAGTCGACGATGGAAAACCACTTCACCTTTCACAATGTGACCATCCACATGTGATGATGATGATTACTTGTGTGTGTGGCATCACTTAATGTTTCACTGAAGTGACTGACAAGAACAAAAAGTGATAGCGTTGAGATGGAACGCCAAAGCAAAGGATACCTGAAAAGTATCAGGTTCTGGCGCTTGCTCTAAATGTTTATAAACTCTCGAGATCGTATTCTACATGCTTCTGACAACTTAGCTGAGAGAGAGAGATAACGATAACGATAACGATGTTTTATTCAGATTAAAGCCAAAGCCCCTTACTGAAGGGGGTCATACAAGAAAATAAATAAGGACAAGAGAGGCAAGGCCTTCAAGACTCACTTGTGATAAATTAAGTCCCCTAGCATTAATTACAGAGTAATTTCCCTTTTTTACTATCTGCACCAAAACGTTGGCAAAATAAATAAAAAATTCCATGCTTAGCAAAAGAAGTTCCTGTTTGAACAAAAAATGATAATAATGACTCCTCTTGTTGTTGTGTCAGAATAAGAGGTCAAAGTGCCAAGTTTAGAGAATACAAAAAATATAAATATAACAGTAAATGCAGTTTGCATATAATTAGGCTTCTTTTTTTATATTTTTTGTGCCCATCCCAGAGGTGCAATATTGTTTTAAACAAGATGACTGGAAAGAACTGAATTTTTCCTATTTTTATGCCAAATTTGGTGTCAACTGACAAAGTATTTGCAGAGAAAATGTCAATGTTAAAGTTTACCACGGACACACACACACACACACACACACAGACAACCGAACACCGGGTTAAAACATAGACTCACTTTGTTTACACAAGTGAGTCAAAAATAAGGAAAATGACTTGACACGATAAACCAACGTCGCAAATCAACCAAAAGTAGCTAATACAATACTCAACAACATTCACAAAATAAGATTCGAAGTCCCTTCAATGCCTCAGAAAAGTATATGGCCAAGTTTTGTTGGGTAAGCTCATGTTTTGACGACATGAGCAGATTAAATCTAAAAGCACAGGGATCCGACTTTATAATATTTAGGTCAAATTAATCTTTGTCTGAGGTCACTCAAAGCAGGGCAACATAACAAAAACTTTCCTACCCAGGTTGCACAATCGACACGTATATACATATTCACTTCTACTACAGTACCTGAAACTGTGAACAGCAACATTAGAAATACCAAATGTAAATTTTGTCAGTTCACTTTTTGCATATCTGTTTATTTCCATCCCAATATATGGTTCAGGCCCCTGCGATGTTTTAAAGATTCCAAACTGTGCAAATCTATTAGATTAGATTTGCTGAGACAGAGAGAGAGACAGAGAGAGAGAGAGAAAGAGAGAGAGTTTGCACATCGGGTATAAATTGGTTAAGTCCGATTTATGGAAAGATCATGCATGTTAAACGAAAAAAATCAATAAATAAAGCAAAAAGTAACAATAAATAAACGAAAACCTAGCATTTTCGATCAACTTAACTATGGAAAATGTTGTGGGGGAACAAACTGAGAGAGGATGTGGGGGGGGGGGGGGGAAGACGTAATTCAAAACGAATCAAAAGCAAATATTTCACAACGATCGAAATATGCAAGTTATCACCAAAACAATCAACAAAAGCTTTCAAAATCAAACAAATAAAACCAAAAACATTTTCAACACTGCTATGTATATATATATT
>NC_134878.1:22826701-22834201 GCF_041734735.1 Babylonia areolata
TGTGTGTGTGTGTGTGTGTGTGTGTGTGTGTGAAGTTTCAGAAAAGTGAAAAAAAAAATCAAACTAAAATGTAAAGACTGTCAAAGGAGTTCGCTCTTTATCTGTGCAAAGCACTCAAACGGTGAAGTGCATAAGTTACATCATGAAGACTTTTGAATACAGTTATGACTTCAGCATTTTACTGTATATCCCCCTTCAAAAGGGGCTGTGGCCTATATAAATAAACCATGCCAATCAGTCAATCAATCTGTGTGAAGTGTGATGATGTTGTGTGTTGTGAGCACAGGCGTGAGCAGTGGTGTTCGTCCCATGTGGCACACACCCGAAGACCGTCTCCAAGGAGCTTGAGGGTCCGCCACTTCCCTCGCCGCGCTTGTCGCCCAACAACAACAACAACAGCAACGACAACGACAACGACAAAAGCTTTGCGATCAATATGGCGTCACCACTTTGTTCCTTCCCTCCCAGCCCTACTAGTACATACGCCCATCACCAGTCACATCACCACTCATCACGCCCACTCCCACCCCCTCTCCCTCAACCATCCACCTCCCCACCCCCACCCCGCTCCCTACCCTTGCCTCTGCTCTATTTACCCCCCCCCCCCTCCCTCAACCATCCACTTCCCCACCCCCACCCCCTATCCTTCTCTCTTCTCTATTCCCCCACACACCCCTCTCCCTCAACCATCCCCCCACCCCCACCCCCTACCCTTCTCTCTTCTCTATCCCCCCCTCTCCCTCAACCATCCACCCCCACACCACCCCCTACCCTTCTCTCTTCACCCACACCTCCTCTTCATAGACCATGGAACACCTCACTTCCATCCACCTCCCCACCCGACACGTTATCCCCCCCACCACCACCACCCCTCTCCCTCAACCCACCTCCTCCCCCCACTCCCCCCCCCCCCCACCGTCCCCTACCCTTCTCTCTTCTCTATTTCCCACACACCCTCTCTTCAAAGACCATGGAACACCTCACCTCCATCCACCTCCCCACCCAACTAGTCACCCCCGCCCCCCGCCCCCACTCCCCACCCTCTCACATCATCATCATCATCATCATCAACTGTCTCCTCCCCTCTCCTCACCCAGTAGTGTTGTCAAGGATCATCGAACGCTTTTTTCCATTCTCTCCCCCCACCAACCCCCACTACCACTTCTCCCCTTCCAAAAACCCCCACCATTCCCCTCTCTCTCTCTCTCTCTCTTCCAACAGCCTCATTTCCATTAGACTGCCACTATGTGGATGTGTAGTCGACGCTTTTCTCATTCCTCCCACAGGGGCACAGGAAACTACCCCTCCCCCCTCCCACACACACACACACACACACACACACACACACACACACACACACCAATAGTTCGAGCGGAAAGGCTTTTCTTTTTCTTTCCTCTCTTTTTTTTCCCTACTCTCTCTCTCTCTCTCTCTCTCTCTCTCTACCCAATACGTTCCGCTGAAAGGGCATCTGACTTCATGTTGACAAGAGAGGAACAGGCGAGGGAGAGAGAGAGGTGGGGGGGGGGGGGTTGGGATGGGAGGTGGTAGAGAGGGAGGTAGGGTGAGAGAGACAGACAGACAGACAGAAAGACAGACAGAGTCAGAGAAAAATGGAGAATGAAATACTCAAAGAGGCATGGAGAAGGCAACACACAAAGACAGACAAAGAGAGACAGACAATGAGAGACAGACACATGGACAGACAGGCAGAGACAGACAGAAACGGAGAGACAGCAAGACATGGAGAGATAAACACAGAAGGCAAAGACAATACAGACAAGAGAAGCACAGACATACACAGAGCCTCTGAAAGAGAGAGAGAGAGAGAGACACAGAGAGAGAGACAGACAGACAGAGACATGGAATGAGACAGAAACAGACAGAGAGATAGACACAGAGACAGAGACATCCAGACAGACATAAAGATAGAGACACAGAGAGAGACGGAGACATTGAAACAAAGAGAGAGACAGAGAAACAGACAGACAGAAACAGGTATATATATATATATATATATATAGAGAGGGAGAGAGAGAGAGAGAGAGAGAGAGATCTAGATATATTATACAGGCAGAGACATAGAAACAGACAGAGGCAGAGAGACAGACAGAGAGACAGACAGAGGCAGAGAAACAGACAGAGAGACAGACAGACAGACAGAGAGAGATTAATACCACTCACGGATCAGCACTCTGGCAACGCTTACTCTTCCGCTCTGTCAGTGCTGGTTATTCCGGCACCAACATTAAAGGGACGCGTTGTGTGCGATTTCCCACAGGGGGGGGAGAGGGGAAAGGGGGAGGGGGATGAGGGTGGGTGGGCGGGGGGTACTTTTTGACAAACCCTATGGGAAAACCCGGACAGAGAGAGAGGAGAGAGAGAGAGAAGAAAGGAAGTATTGGATTGGACATCTAGTATGGTAGATGTGGAGAGAGAGGGGGTGGGGGGGCGGGGGAGTCAAAGAGAGAGAAAGAGAGACAGACAGACAGAGAGAAGAAAGGAAAGTAGGTATTGGAGTGAACAGCAGTACGGGTATCTGACTGGATGGAAATGAGTGACTGTGGTAAATCATCTGACTGGATGGAAATGAGTGACTGTGGTAAATCATCTGACTGACTGGATGGAGATGAGTGACTGTGGTAAATCATCTGATTGACTGGATGGAAATGAGTGACTGTGGTAAATCATCTGACTGGATGGAAATGAGTGACTGTGGTAATCATCTAACTGGATGGAAATGAGTGACTGTGGTAAATCATCTGACTGGATGGAAATGAGTGACTGTGGTAAATCATCTGACTGACTGGATGGAAATGAGTGACTGTGGTAAATCATCTGACTGACTGGATGGAAATGAGTGACTGTGGTAAATCATCTGACTGGATGGAAATGAGTGACTGTGGTAAATCATCTGACTGGATGGAAATGAGTGACTGTGGTAAATCATCTGACTGGATGGAGATGAGTGACTGTGGTAAATCATCTGACTGGATGGAGATGAGTGACTGTGGTAAATCATCTGACTGGATGGAAATGAGTGACTGTGGTAAATCATCTGACTGACTGGATGGAGATGAGTGACTGTGGTAAATCATCTGACTGGATGGAGATGAGTGACTGTGGTAAATCATCTGACTGACTGGATGGAGATGAGTGACTGTGGTAAATCATCTGTCTGGATGAATGGTGAAGGGGGAATTCGCTTTCGATGGTGAAGGGTGATGGCTGTTAGTACCTGGTTTAAACAGTGGTTGTTGTTGTTGTTGTTGTTTTAATTCACGAAACAGGAAAAAATTACAGCCTTTGATCTACAAAATGTTGAAAGAACTTGAGCAACAATGTTTGAGATCTTTCAGGCAAATGTCTCCCAGCTTCCAAATATCCGTAAATGCGTGCAAACGCAAGCACATAGAGAGAGAGAGAGATAGGGACAGAGAGAGAGAGAAAGAGAGAGAGAACGAGAAAGAAAGAGAAAGTGAAAGAAAGAGAGAGAGAGAGTGAGAGAAAGAGAGAGAGAGAGAACGAGAGAGAGAGAAGACGCCGAGAGAGACAGCGACATCGACAAGAGACAGAGAAAGAGACAGAGAGGGAAAGAGAGACAAAGACAGACCTAAGAGAGAGAGAGAGAAAGAGAGAGATAGAGAGAGAGAGAGAGAGAGAGAGAGAGAGAGAGAGAGAGAGAGAGAGTGAAGCAAAGACATGTAGAGACAGACAGGCAAACATACAGGCACACACACAAAACACACAGACACACGCACACAAACACACAGACACACACACAGACGAGCTGCCTGTGGTGAAGCAACAGAATGGCGTGGCTGAACAATCTCCAGTATTGAAACAGATGTTAACATGCACAGTGAACACATGGTCTTGGAATGCAACAAAACACGACGAAGTATACAACGGAATACACCACACTACTATACAATACACACACATACTGCAAACACAGTGCAGTTCCAGCACAGTCATCTCATCACAGTATAGCACAAAGCTGTTACAGTACACTGCAACACAGTACAGAACACCAGAACACGACAGTCATAAAGTACAGCACAACAATATAACCATTACAAAATTTCTATTTCCTTCATCACCTGGGAAGACAATTTGCATCCTCGGTGATAAATGCTGAATGACACCACACAGCTGAACCAATAACCATGGGCTCACGCAGCATTCTCCCTTCCGCTGAAGCTGTTTACCATCTTCATGAAGCCAAATATAGTGGACATGGCAAAGTTACCCGTGTGTGAATAACCCGCACCTAGAACAACGGTGATGGAAAAGGTAGAGGGAATAAACCCAAGAGAAAGGGATCTTCCTTCCCGCCATTGTGGTAAGCCAAGTAATGAGGAACCCTACAAACGCTATCAAACAGGATAATAATGATAATGATAATATTTACATTTATATAGCGCTGAATCTTGTGCAGAGACAAATCAAAGCGCTTTCACACCAGTCGTTCACACGCATGCGCAACTCTAAAACTGAAGAAGAAACTGAAGACAAGGAAGAGGCAGGGAAGGGAGGCTATCTTGTGAAGAGGTGGGTTTTAAGGCCAGACTTGAAAGAGCTGAGTGCAGAGACCTGACGAAGCGAAAGAGGAAGTTCATTCCAAATGCAAGTTCCAGAAACAGAGAAAGAACGGCGGCCAACAGTCGAGTGTTTGAATCTGGGTATGCGTGGATCCGAAGCCAATCATAGAGAGCGAGATGGAGTGTAGAGGTGAAGGCAGCCACAAAGATAGGAAGGGGCAGATTTGTGAATACATTTATAACATTGTACTTTATTCTGTGTGAGACAGGGAGCCAATGTAGGATGCGAAAATACAGCCTAATCAGTATGGATTCGAAACACCAAGGATGCACTCCAGCCGGTATATGCTAAATCACTATCGAAGAGAATGAGAAACACGTGCACAGCCCACAGCGGAAAATACCAGTTACCACCAGAGACAACTATATCCATACCAAGCACGTGCAACAGTAGATATCACAACTCGGAAATGTCGATGGCACCACCTCAGAGAACACAGAGGAACGCCGCCGGTTCACAGCTACAAAACGACACCCCGGAATCTTCAACACGAAACACCGGTAGCTTCTGCAGCACAGTGATTCAACAGTATGGCTGACACGGTACACTGCACAACACAACCTTGGCAACTCCCACAAAGTCGTCATAAATGACGAAAAGGGCGATAAAAGTGACGTCATTCACACACAGGAAAACACCACCACCAGGCAGCGAACGACATACCGTACCATCAAAGAGAAAGGTATGATGAAACCCATCGCCATACTACCACACAGCGTGAAGACAATACTGACGACGACGACAGTCAAGAGAATTCCAAGCGGCAAAACACCTACCCACGAGACGAACCGGATAAAAATAAATAAATAAATAAATAAAAAAATCTGAAGGGAGTACAAAACATACGCAAAACTGTATCTTAGGACGAAAATAACCAGAACGAAAACCAACGACATGATAATATGAAGCGGCTCAACACACATCCACGAGACACACAGCAAAAAACAATTCTGAGACGAATACAAGACATATGACATAATTATTCTCAAACGGTACATGACGCCACTGACAACGACAACAACAACAACAACAACAACAACCACCAACATCATGAGAATACAAAGTAGCCCAACACACATCAGAAGACGCACAGTAAAAGACAATTCTGAAGAGAATACGAGACATATTATTCGCAAACGGTACATGTCGAGAATGACAACCAACAATATGAGAATAACAAAACGGCTGATCACGCATCCACGAGACGAAGTGTAAAATACAATTCTGAAGAGAATACAATGAGACAAAGACAAACGATACTTGACAAAGACGACAACGACAATGATAGCCAACGACAACACACACACACACACACACACACACACACACACACTAACACAGAGACAAACACACGCACGCACACACACACACACACACACACACAACCCCCACACCCCCGTCCCATCCCATCCCACCCCAACCCTACCTTCCCCCCCCCCCTACACCGCTCACACCGCTCACACACACACACACACACACACTCAACAGACCAGCACATACTAACGGACAACGAACACCCCCACTGACCGGAGGGTCCATGTGGCCCACGCGCTGCGTGATGGGGTCGGCCATGACCACCTCCACCCGGCAGTCCTCGCCCGCGCCTCGTGCGCCCCACGTGCAGGTCGTCCCGGGACAGGTACACGGCCCGGCCCACCTTCACGCTCAACTCCCTCGTGTGCAGTACCACGCTGCTCCTGCTGCTGCTGCTGCTGCCGCTACTGCACTGCACGGCCACCACCATCAGCAGTACCACCACAGTCCACAGCTGACAGCAGCAGCAAGAAGTCCTGGACCGCGACGACAACGACGATGATGATGATGACGATGTCGTCGACGACGGCGACGAAGACGGCGAGGTCCTCCACCACCACCACAGCGTCATCGTGACGACGATTTAGGGGGGGTTGGGGTTGGGGTTCGGGGGGGGGGGGGAACTAACTCCTCCTCCTTCCTCCTCCTCCTCAGTTCACAACCACCACCACCACCACCACCACGTCACTGTCTGTACACTCTGGTTGCCTTGTGGAGGGGGAAACTAGAAGACCTCTCTTTATAAAACTTCCAACTCAGTCCATCTCTGTAAAACGCTTCTCTCTCTTTTTTTCTCTCTCTTTTTTTTTTTTTTTTTTTTTTTTAAATTTCCAACTCAGTCCATCATTCTTAAACACATTTCTTTAAAACTTCCTACTCCGTCCATCTCTCTAAAACACCTCTTTAAAACATGCAGCTCAATCCATCTCACTAAAACACCCCCTCTTTAGAACGTCCAACCCAGTCCATTTTCCATTCCTTTAAAAAAAAAAAAAAATTTTTAAAGAAAGAAAAGGAAAGAAAAAGAGAAAAAAAAAGTGTGTCTGGGGAAACTAAAGCACACCTATCTTTTACATTTTTCCAAATAAGCCCATCTCCAATTTCTTAGACTGAGCAACAACAACAACAAAAAAATGGGAGTGTAAAAGAAGTACGAGAAATCACACTAGTAAAAACACACACCAAAAATCACACTGATGTAAAAAAAAGAAAGAAACGCGGAGGTAAGAGAAATCACATCAGACAACGGGAAGACTCGCTAACAGTTGACCCAGCATTGATGGAAGTGGTGAAGATTCTGTTGTATTCCCTGACACTGAAAAAAAAAAAACCCAAAAAAAAACAATGCTCCTCGTGGTAGCAGAAAAAGAAGAAAAAAAAAAAAATCCAATGACTGTACGTGCCTCGGAAGAGCGAAGGGAGGCAGTTAGTAGTTGTGGTAGTGGAGGGGGAATTCCGTCAGCCCTGGCATCTGAAACAAAACACAGCAAGCAGTGTGAGGAGAACAGCAGAGCTGAGCCAAACAGCTGCGGACGTTGTATTGGGGGGGTGTGGGGGGTGATTACAGAACCAGGCGCCTCC
>NC_134878.1:22836701-22839201 GCF_041734735.1 Babylonia areolata
CCCCGTCTGCGGTGACTGAGTAGGATGTGGGAGGTGTGTGTGTGTTGGGGGGGCGGGGGTGGGGGTGGTGGTGAGGAGAGGTAGGGGAGTGGGGGGGAGGGGGATCCAAGGGGATTTTCGGGAGGGAGGGAGGGTGTCACGGTTCTACCTCTCATCCAACCAACCAAGTGACTGTGAGCTACTCTATCCCCTGCCTGCTGCAGGAAGTGTTGTGAGGGGGTTTATTTCAGTCTGTCTGTCTGTCTGTCTGTCTGTCTGTCTGTCTGTCTGTCTGTCTCTCTCTCTCTCTCTCTCTCTCTCTCTCTCTCTCTCTCTCTCTCTCTCTCTCTCTCTCTCTCTCTCTCTCTCTCTCCAGAACTCTCCTACTCTCTGACCCTCATCCTGTACGTGTGTCTTTTGCTTACGAAGCACACTGCGGATTTCGGCGCTGACTGATGAGACAAATTTATATCCTTATTTTCATAGATTCAATCATTCTGCCTCCTGTGTATTTATTTATTTCTGTTCTATTCCTGAGTATTTATTTCATCAAATGAAAATACAGGGGGGGAAAAAACAAATTAAAGGAATTTTGTTTATTTCGTTCGTTTCTTGTTTTGTTTTGTGTCAATGTTTTTGACAAACCTACAGAAGGCTCTCAAGGCCTGACCAATGCGTTGGGTTTGTGCAAAAGTCAGGCCATCTGCTCCTTTATACATATATATATATATATATATATATAGAGAGAGAGAGAGAGAGAGACAGAGAGAGAGAGAGACAGAGAGAGAGTATATTCTTTTGAGCAGATGTGGTGTAGCGTATATGGATCAATCAGCACGCTCTGACGTCTCCTTTGAAACTGAAACCGGATTCGGCACCCCGCATCTCTCCTTATCACGAGAACGAACGAGAAATGACGTCAACAACCACTATATGGAAGGAATTATGTCAGGTATTAAAACAAACAAACAAACAAAAAAAGCAAATAAATCGATCGGAGAAAAGACCTGATAACTCTGTTCGAGACATCTTTCAGATCTTCAAAATTATTCATTGCTTTTGTTGGTCAAATTAAAAGGGGGGAGGGGTAGAAAACGAGACGAGAAAGAAGAAATGACATAAAAGGAACTGGAATGAAGAGGAATGGGAAACATGGCCGACAAAAGAAACAAGAAGGGAAAGAACTGGAGGAGAACCAGAAGAAGGTGAAGACAAAGAACAATAACAACATAAACAATGAGTTTATAAAGAAGAAAACAAAAACTCATCGCACACAAAAAGTACACAGTAATTATAAATGTCAAGTAGCCTGTCTGGCTCAAAACGTTTTCGCTTGGCGGTTACTGCCTTTCAGGCCCTAAGGAGAATCATGCGCGGGAACTCTAGTATCCAGTAAACCAGTCTGACTCCAGTTGTCTGCCCTGAACGCCTTCCTGACCCCCATCAAACTATTTCCGGGTACGTACATAAAAGCACTGCAGGGTGGGTGCGCGCGCGCGCAGCAAGAATCCTGCTCGCAGCGCCAAAACTTACGGTCCAGGAGGCCAGTGCAGTGGCTTTTAAAGTGTCATCTCCCCTTTCTGAAGACCTAAATGAGGCTAGAGAGAAGGGCCAATGAATGGGTAGACATTGACTGAAAGACAACTTTGCCCCCCCCCCCCCCCCCAACCCCCACCCCTCCCACACTCACACACACACACCCACCTCCGCCCCAACTCTCAGCTATCAACCACGGTGAAAGTCTAGTCCAGAGCTAGCGGAGGCAAGGGCAAAACTTTGTGCTTCCTTCAAGAGAGATATTTTCTCCATCGCAGCACGTTAGAACTGAGCATGCCACGAGCTCGCCATCACTTCTAACGCAGGCGTTTATTTAACGACCGCTTTGACATTTTACGTTCCTCGTGAACTGTAAACGTGACCTCGATGTGATCGTTCCAGAGAGCCATTAATCACGAAAGGGTGTTACTTTTTTTCAAGGAGTCGCCAACAATAGACTATATACCTTTTTTTTTTTAATCCTGGAAATTGTATACAATGGTAGTGACTAAGAACGCAAACAATGTAAAGATCATTTGGGCATATGGAAATGATTCCAACAATCAAGACTGAAACGCAGTGACACATTTCCATCTTTTCGGACTTACACACATTAACAATAATATTAATTCATACACAGACCATTTTCAGTTAAACTCTTCATTCACAAGGAAGCAGATTTTTTTAAAGAGGGTAATGAAACGATTGAATACTGCAGTATATTATTCATATATATATATAAATTAAAAAACAACAACTGCAGTGTAGAAAAACAGGCAATGCAAGGTAGAAAAAGCACAAGATCAAAACAATCCCACATTCATTATAACAGAAGGGAAGGGCGAAAACGGAAGGTAAGTAAGAAGCACACAGGTATAGTAACACCCCGTAACAGCTCGTAAGAAGCACACAGGTATAGTAACACCCCGTAACAGCTCGTAAGAAGCACACAGGTATAGTAACACCCCGTAACAGCTGGTAAGAA
>NC_134878.1:22849201-22851701 GCF_041734735.1 Babylonia areolata
ACACACACACACACACACACACACACACACACACACACACACACACACACACACACACATACACTTGTTAATACTTGTTGATATGCATATATGCATATACATATTCTCCTTCCCATGACAACTCATTCAATACACACCACAAACTCTTTAGACTTTTTCTTATAATATACTTTTCCTCTGATACATAACATGAACTTCTTCTCTTTTTTTTAACACTAATATTCACATGCACTCCCTTTCCTTTATACACTATTTTACTCCTTTCCGTCTAAAAACACTTATAGTGTATAGACGTTAAACTGAAGAAAACACACACACACACACACACACACACACACACACACACACACACACACACACACACACAGATACGTGGTACGTGTCCACACACACACACACACTGGCACACAGAAACAGTAAAAAAATAAATTAATTAAATAAATTAATAAATAAATACACCACAACCTCTTCCCACACCTCCCATGCCTGCACACAACCGTCCTGGGGACATTTTTTGGGCCCGGTAGTGTGCTGGAAGTTCGAGAAAAATAACATACACACAAAAAAAAACTATTCTCCCCCCCCCCCCCCCCCTCTCTCTTCCCCCCTCCTCTCTCTCTTACTCCCTCTCTCTCTCTCCCTCCCATCTCTCTTCCTTACTCCAATCTCTGTCTCTCTCTCTCTCTCTCTCCATTCCCTTCCCCCCTCTCTCCCTCTCTGTCTCTCTTTATCCCTCACCCCCTCTCTCTCTACCATCCTCCTCTCTCTCTCTCTCTTTGTCCGTCCTCTTTCTCTCTCCCTCCTCTCTCTCTCTCTCTCTCTCTTTCTCTCTGTCCGTCCTCTGTCTACCTCTTTCTCTCTCCCTCCTCTCTCTCAACCTGCTCTCTTCTCTCTCTGTGTCTCTTTCTCCCTCTCTCTCTCTCTCTCTCTGTCCGTCCTCTTTCTCCCTTTCTCTCTCCCTCCTCTCTCTCTCTCAACCTGCTCTCTCTCTTTCTCTCTCTCTCTCTCTCTTTCTCACTCTCAGCACCCCCTCACACCCCACCCCTCCACCTCTCTTTTTTTTTTCTATCAACTGATTGATTTCAGCTTGCCAAGCCGCCTGACAGAAATGAGCGAGATCAGCGACCGGAAGCTGACAGGACTGAGACCAGGGGAGGTAATTGGTCAGGTCGATAAGCACAGTCATGTCCCTTTTCTGACAGCTCGCTGTTTTCCTCCACTCTACTGGAACAAGTGTGTGGAAAGGGGGTATTACGTGAGGACACGATTTTTTTTTTCTCTTTCTCTCTCTCTCTCCCCCCCACCCCCTCTCCCTCACACATACACAAACCTTGTTTTTCTTCTCTATTCTTTTTTTGCACGAGAGTAGAATTACAATATAGGAGGACGCGATTTTCGTAGGGTTACAAGTCAATGGGTTTTGTTATCGCTGTTGATGTTGCTGATGATGATGTTCTGGTTGTTCTCGCAGTGCTACAAGTCCATGAATTTTGCTGTTGTTGTTGGTGTTGCTGTTGTTGTTGTTGTTGTTAATGATGTTGTTATTGTTGTTTTCGTAGTGCTACAAGTCAGTGAATTTTGTTGTTGTTGTTTTGGTAGTGCTACAAGTCAGTGAATTTTGTTGTTGTTGTTTTGGAAGTGCACAAGTCAGTGAATTTTGTTGTTGTTGTTGTTGATGTTGTTGTTTTCGTTGTGCTACAAGTCAGTGAATTTTGTTGTTGTTGTTGTTTTGGAAGTGCACAAGTCAGTGAATTTTGTTGTTGTTGTTGTTGTTGATGTTGTTGTTTTCGTTGTGCTACAAGTCAGTGAATTTTGTTGTTGTTGTTGTTGTTGATGATGTTGTTTTCGTAGTGCTACAAGTCAGTGAATTTTGTTGTTGTTGTTGTTTTCGTAGTGCTACAAGTCAGTGAATTTTGTTGTTGTTGTTGTTTTCGTAGTGCTACAAGTCAGTGAATTTTGTTGTTGTTGTTGTTGATGTTGTTGTTTTCGTTGTGCTACAAGTCAGTGAATTTTGTTGTTGTAGTTGTTGTTGTTGTTGTTTTCGTAGTGCTACAAGCGAGTGAATTTTGTTGTTGATGTTTTTTTTGGAAGTGCACAAGTCAGTGAATTTCGTTGTTGTTGTTGTTGTTGTTTTTGCTGTTGTTGTTGTTTTCGTAGTGCTACAAGTCAGTGACTTTTGCTGTTGTTGTTGTTGTTTTGGAAGTGCACAAGTCAGTGAATTTTGTTGTTGTTGTTGTTTTGGAAGTGCACAAGTCAGTGAATTTTGTTGTTGTTGTTGTTGATGATGTTGTTTCGTAGTGCTACAAGTCAGTGAATTTTGTTGTTGTTGTTGTTTTGGAAGTGCACAAGTCAGTGAATTTTGTTGTTGTTGTTGATGATGTTGTTTTCGTTGTGCTACAAGTCAGTGAATTTTGTTGTTGTAGTTGTTGTTGTTGATGTTGTTTTCGTAGTGCTACAAGTCAGTGACTTTTGTTGTTGTTGTTGTTTTGGAAGTGCGCAA
>NC_134878.1:22859201-22869201 GCF_041734735.1 Babylonia areolata
ATAAAGTACTGATTTGGAATCAACAAAGAATGCTATTTTCCAGAAAACCACTTGATGGCTCACTAAGTAGTTCAGAGCTTGTATAATAGCAATTAGCTCAGCTGTGAGTATGGAAAGATGTTTTCCAATAAAGTAAGATTTTTCAACTTTAAAGGCAGGATTATAGAAAGCCGCACCGGCATTTTTGTCATCAAGAACAGATCCATCTGTAAATATATGGAGATGATTCTGATATTTTTCTGCTATATGAATTCTGGCAGTACTGTCGTGATATTGATGTTTTCTTCCTTTTTCGTTTCAGAATAACTGATATCAAAATCTGCTTTCAACATTTCCCAAAAAGGAACAGGGGTATGATGTGGTTTTGCAGCTAACTCTTTCATGTTAACATCAGATTCTTTTAACAAATTTGAAACGTAAGTTGAAACTGTTTCTTGTGATGAAATGGCTTTAGGAAAATCAATGTCAGATCTTACTGTCAGTTCGTCAGCAATGAATTTTTTTGTCATTGAAGTGTATCTCACAGCGAATTTTGCTGTTGCTAACTCACGATGTTCATTTAAGGGAAGAATTCCGGCTGTTTTGTATGTTTCCTGGTTGGATGCATGAGATGGCACTCCGAGGGCAATTTTGATAGCCTTACAATCTACGCTTTGAATCTTTTGTAATAGATATTTAGGTGCACTGAAAACTATTTCTTGTGCATAGGCTATCTTAGATCTTACCAGGGCCATGGAAAGATGAATCAGTGTTTTTGTATCCATTCCCCAGGGTAAGCGGCTTATAATTTTAATAAAATTGATACTTTTCCTTGCCTTTGTTAAGATGTAATCAAAGTGAATGTTCCATGTCAGCTTTGAAGTAAGATAAACACCTAAAAACTTCACCACCTGTTTATAATCAATGACGTCACCAAGTACTTTAAAAATGGGCATGCTAGATGGGTTACTACCTGAATTAAACATCATACATGTTTTTTCAGTCGACAAAGCTAGACCATTTTCAACCATACAGTTACCAAGGTTATCAAGATCAGATTGATACAAACGACGTGTGTAATTCTGTGCTCTTTGTGGGCTTGACTTTTTAAGATTGACACCCATCCACATACATATATCATCAGCATACTGTACTAAAACTACACGATTTGACAATGCCTTTGGGAGATCCTGAATAAGAATATTAAAGAGAACAGAGGCTATAACTGAGGCCTATGGAATTCCAATGTCACGTTCATGTGGCAAAGAATAATGTGTTCCCACATTTGCTTGAATAATTCTATTAGATAAAAAGCTTTTTATATACCCATAAAGATTACCAGATATTCCAACTGATTTCAGTTTGTATAACAGACGTTTGTGCCAAACCTGATCGTAGGCTCTTTTTTTTACGTCAAAAACGATGCTAGGACACTTTTTCTGCGGGCAAACTGACGTTTTATTTGAGTTGTAATCTTTACTAGGTGTTCGACCGTTTCTAAAGCCAGCCTGGTTCACTGGAATGATATTGTAATTTTTGTCCAAACTTTATTAAAGTCTTTATGATCTGAAATTTCTTGTGAACAGAATGATGACCAATGATCTTTTTTAGCTTGGGCTACTGTCATATTACTCTGAGTGTTTGCTTTCTTCATTTCTTTGTGGTTTGGGGGCTCACTGTCCGCGAGGTAGTTCTTAAATGTTTCTTTCTTGTAATTAACTGCCTTTTCGCATGCATCATTCCACCAGACATTGCCTGAACGGTCACCTGACTTCACAGCCTTTACTTTTGGGATCTGATAGAAAACTGTTTTGTGAGTCATTTGATATTGGGCAACTTGGTAATCTTATTCCATTTTTTCATTTCTTTCATTTTTGTCCAAAATTTATTAAAGTCTTTATGATCTGAAATTTCTTGTGAACCAATGAACTTTTTTAGCTTGGGCTACTGTCATATTACTCTGAGTGTGTTTTTTTTCTTCATTTCTTTGTGGTTTGGGGGCTCACTGTCCGCGAGGTAGTTCTTAAATGTTTCTTTTTTCTTTCTTGTAATTAACTGCCTTTTCGCATGCATCATTCCACCAGACATTGCCTGAACGGTCACCTGACTTCACAGCCTTTACTTTTGGGATCGACATATCAGCTGCTGATAACACAGCTTCTGTAAATTTTGAATACATTACATCTACATTCTCATTCTCAAGTTTTTCGAAATCGTGAGAGGAAAGAATGTTTTGAAAGAAATCCCAATTTGCATTTTTATAGTTATATTATGTCCTCGGTATTATCAGGCTGGTTATCGTCATCAGCTATTGTAATGATGATAGGCACATGGTCGCTTCCCAATGTGTGTGTGTGTGTGTGTGTGTGTGTGTGCCGCTCTGTGCAGAAAGAGAGAGAGAGAGAGGCAGACAGACAGACAGACAGACAGACACAGTGTGTGTGTATGTGTGTGTGTGTGTGTGTGTGTGTGTGTGTGTGTGTGTGTGTGTGTATGCGTGTGTGTGTGTGTGTGTGTGTGTGTGTGTGTGGGTGTGTGTGTATGCGTGTGTGTGTGTGTGTGTGTGTGTGTGTGTGTGTGTGTGTGTGTGTGTGTGTGTGTGTGTGTGTGTGTGTGTGTGTGTGTGTGTGTGTGTGTGTGTGTGTGCTTACGTATCTGTGTGTGTGTGTGTGTGTGTGTGAGTGCTGGGACAGACAAAAATCATATTGCACGTTGAAACACACTGCAAAAGCAAATGGACCGTCTACTTTGGCTACCCTTTTGGTTTACTACATCAACCTTATTGTTTGATCATCCCTTTTTGTTTACTATATCAACTTTATTGTGTGATCATAGCACACACAGAGTCTGTCTGTCTGTCTGTCTCTCTGATGTAGTCAATAAAACAAATCACAACTACCTTGTTATGGAAATGCAGTTTTGAAGTACTCTCATCCCGACGAGGTTCATACGTTCACAGTCATGACCCGAATAATCAAGTGTCCGCGAACTTCACATCGTCACACGTTTCCCTTAGCCTACTCATGCATACATTCTTGTGTCAGCTTGGTTATGCGAAAGAGAGAGAGACGGGGTTGGTGGTGGTATGAAGAAGAGACAGTGACGTAGACACATACAAAGGTATATAGATACACAGATAGACAAAAACGAAAGACAGAAAACCTGAGGGATGGACGGACGGACGGACTGGCTGACTGAGAAAGACACAGAGAGAGAGAGAGAGGGGGGGAGACAGAGAGGGAGACAAAGAGAGAGAGAAAGGGGGAGAGAGAGAGAGAGAGAAGAACAAGAACAAGAACAAGAACAAAACTTTAATCTCCAGGCCTCCGGCCCCTAGAAAGAGGTCAAAAGTACACAGTGATCACGCAGCGACAACAAAATGTAAAATACATACTAACTTAAAAAACAAAAGTGCTTCTTGTGCATAGTAAATTAATTCTAACTTTCATCATTGTTGTCACAGAATTCCTGTCGTATTTTCAGGGCATTAAATATATAAACGCAGAGTTTACGAATACTGTAAAAAGAACCATTCTTCAGCAAGTGAACATACGATTGACCTTCAGAGTTCACATGTTTTTGCCGCAGGTTATTGTAAAGGACACAATTGTTTATAAAATGGTTTGTAAAATGGTTTTCATCTTCGACATTACAACGTTTACATGCGTAATTTGAATTACATTTGAATGTTCTCCTAAAAAATTATCCATTCATTGGAAGCAAACCAAGCCGTAATTTTACAAAACAGTCCCTAAAACACTTTTTATCCACAAAGTCAAAATATTGCTCACACTGAAAATCAGTTTTAAACAGTCTGTAGTAATGATATATATATATCTTAGACATTACCGACTCGTCCCACTCTTGCATAAATATATCTTTTATTCTTTGCTTAAATAATGACAAAAAAGTTTGCTCACAACCAACGCCTTGTTGCAACCAGACATCCAAACCCAAGTCTTTTTTTTTTTTTTTTTTTTTTTTTTTTTTACTCAAGACACCCAGCATTTTTTCCCCTTTTTGTCTAGGTTAAACAACATCAAATATGCCTGTCTGGGTAATCGGTGCACATTCATATTCAGCAACCTTAACCAGTACTTGATACACCTTGTTGCACTGTTTATATACAGTGGATAACGTCCTAATTCGCCGTATGCAAACTTGAAAGAGAGAGAAAGAGAGAGAGAGTTAAACTCTTTCGTTTTGTTCGCTTACTATCCCTTTCCTTCTCTCTTCCTTCTTGCATAATTCAGCCACGAGGGGAGAACACTTTTTTTTCATGACACGTGCACACGAAACAGTGCACCACCAAAAGAGCAATTCCCAAACAACACATGAACGAAAAGAACGAAAGACAACAAACGAGAGAAAGAAAGAAAGAAAGAAAGAAGAAAAAAGAAAGAATCGAAATAAAAGAAAACAAAGAAGCAAACAAAACAAAACCAACAAAAATTCAAAAAGATATTTCTAAAAAAAAAAATAAATAAATAAAGGGAACACCGCCCCCCCCCCCCCCCCCCCCCCCCCCCTCGCCCTCCTCCCCGAAAAAAAAATCAATCAGAAATGAAAACTAAAAGAAAATAAAAACTGACACCACAAGCGACCGAGTCTCCTGAAAGTTGTGAAGCACTGGCTACAGTAGCGAACACGTGCAACCCGTTTTCCCTCCCATACTAAACGGGGAAGTATACACGAGACAGGAGGATACAGACAGGAGAGGGGGAAGGAAAAAAAAAAAAAAAACCGACCAAAAAAAAAAAAAGCAAAAACAAACAAACTCCATGAGACTTCTAGAATGGAGGGGTGGTGGTGGTGGACGGAGTGGGATAGTAGGGAGGGTGATAAGAGGTAAGGTGTATGGCTTACGGGAAGGGGAGAGAGTGTGTGTGTCGGAGGGGGGGGGGGTGGGAGAGGGGTGTGGGGGGGCGCGAGGGGAGGTTTGGGAGGGGGGGGGGAGAAGCAGTGTCGCTGCTTTGAATAGATGGCCGAGTTTTATAGGCTGGGATCACGCAAGGGCCCCCTCCGACTTTTACCTTTTTTTTTTTCTTTTTTTTTTCACCCTCTCTGCATCGGCTACTGGAATAGTCCTGTCCGTGTCGACCGCAGTTTAGTTTTATGCCTCCCTCCCTCCGTCTCTCTCTCTCCCCTCCTCTCTGGCTCTGTCTCCCTCCGTTACCCCATAACCCCTCACTCCTACCCCCCGCCCCCCGCCCTCTCCTCACTGTCTCTGATTCCCTGTCACTCTACCTACCCCCCCTCTCTCTCTCACTCTCTCTCTCTCTCTCTCCCTCTCTCTCTCCTCACTGTCTCTGATTCCCTGTCACTCTACCTACCCCCCCCTCTCTCTCTCTCTCTCTCTCTCTCCCTCTCTCTCTCCTCACTGTCTCTGATTCCCCGTCACTCTACCTACCCCCCCCCCCTCTCTCTCTCTCTCCTCACTGTCTCTGATTCCCCGTCACTCTACCTACCCCCCCCCCCCCTCTCTCTCTCTCTCCTCACTGTCTCTGATTCCCCGTCACTCTACCTACCCCCCCCCCCTCTCTCTCTCTCTCCTCACTGTCTCTGATTCCCTGTCACTCTACCTACCCCCCCTCTCTCTCTCTCTCTCTCTCTCTCTCCTCACTGTCTCTGATTCCCTGTCACTCTACCTACCCCCCCCTCTCTCTCTCTCTCTCTCCTCACTGTCTCTGATTCCCTATCACTCTACCTACCCCCCCCCCCCTCTCTCTCTCTCTCTCTCTCCTCACTGTCTCTGATTCCCTGCTCCCCCCCCCCCCCCCCCTCTCCTCACTGTCTCTGATTCCCTGTCACTCTACCTACCCCCCCCCTCTCTCTCTCTCTCTCTCCTCACTGTCTCTGATTCCCTGTCACTCTACCTACCCCCCCCCCCTCTCTCTCTCTCTCTCTCCTCACTGTCTCTGATTCCCCGTCACTCTACCTACCCGCCCCCCTCTCTCTCTCTCTCTCCTCACTGTCTCTGATTCCCTGTCACTCTACCTACCCCCCCCTCTCTCTCTCTCTCTCTCCTCACTGTCTCTGATTCCCCGTCACTCTACCTACCCCCCCCCCTCTCTCTCTCTCTCTCTCCTCACTGTCTCTGATTCCCTGTCACTCTACCTACCCCCCCCCCCTCTCTCTCTCTCCTCACTGTCTCTGATTCCCTGTCACTCTACCTACCCCCCCCCTCTCTCTCTCTCTCTCTCTCCTCACTGTCTCTGATTCCCTGTCACTCTACCTACCCCCCCCCCTCTCTCTCTCTCTCTCTCTCCTCGCTGTCTCTGATTCCCTGTCACTCTACCTACCCCCCCCTCTCTCTCTCTCTCTCTTTCTCCTCACTGTCTCTGATTCCCTGTCACTCTACCTACCCCTCTCTCTCTCTCTCTCTCTCTCTCTCTCTCTCCTCACTGTCTCTGATTCCCCCTCCCTCTCCCTCCCCCCCCCCCCTCTCTCTCTCTCTCTCTCTCTCCTCACTGTCTCTGATTCCCCGTCACTCTACCTACCCCCCCCCCCCCTCTATCTCTCTCTCCTCACTGCCTCTGATTCCCCGTCACTCTACCTAACCCCCCCCCCTCCACCCCCACCAATTCCCTCCATCCCTCTTTCTTTCCATCTGTCCTCTATAGTGTTTCTCCCTGAATGTTTGTTCCTATCATTGACTGGCCATGTCGATACGTGGATTTTGTGTGTGTGTGCGTGTGCGTGTGTGTGTATGACTGTGTATGTGTGTACGACTGTGTGTGTGTGTGTGTGACATTGTATGTGTGTGTATGTGTGTGTGTGTGTGTGTCTGTGCGCGCGCGCACGCGGTTGTATGCGCTCGTGGGGGGGATAGAACATAAAAAACAGGGGTCAAGACACAGACATTTCTTCGATGCTTTAGGCCAAAGCTTATTTCCATGTCAAGAGCTGAGACCCAACAACTCAGAATGAAAAAAAAAAAAAAATACTCAGACGATCGAAGCTGGAGGACGACACGACCCAACAGAACATTACCCTTCAAAAACATTCCGCCTATTCCGTTGTGAATCTTGGCCCCTCCCTCCCTCCCTTCTTCCCTCCCTCTCTCCCTCCTGCCTCCTCTTCCCCCTAATCCTCCCGTCAAATTAATTCTGAGGTCCAGTCAAAAGCTGAATGTCAAGACAGAACAGCATTATAGTCTGTACTCGGATGAACCCCCTCTGCACCAGCAGCAGCGCATATAACGAGGAGAGGAAGACATATAATATATATACATAGACTGACTGACTGACTGAATTACTAACAAAGGCAGACAGACAACAGAAAATAAAAAGGGAGGGAAAGAACAGGAAAGGCCAGTGCATCACAAAATCCTCACACAACTGTTTTGTGGTCTGAAAACGTTTTCCCATTTTCCTAAGAATGCTTTATATATATATATATAAACGTTTCCATTTACGTTGTTTCCAAAACCACCATTCACGATTTCTCATTCTCTCCATTCTCAAACGAAAAGCCGGAAAAAACACAGCACCGCATAGGAAAGTTCCTTTTCCCAAATATGTAGCCACGTACGGTCTGTTACATATAATGCTTTGGGATGCTTTATCTTGGATCTCATTGTTAAAAAAGAAAAAAAAAAAAGAAAAAAAAGGTTCTTCGAGATCTGTGGTCTCTTGAAGTCTTTCCGTCAGTACGGCATCGCTGTGAGTTGAAGACGATAAAGTTGAAACCAGAATTGCGCAGAAAGCCAATGCTTGCATGCTTCCTGGACTGTGTCAGATATAATTACGTCATATTTTCGTTACACGTCATCTGTTTATCTTATCATCACCAAAGCAAAAAAAAAAAAAAAAAAAGTGTTTTAGAATTACACGGCATGATCAACATGTCGTGATTTTGCATGTTCTTTTAGCTGTCGTAAGGCTTGGAACAACGATCGCTGTTTTATCTGTTTATTTAATTATTTTAAGTAGCTCGTTGCTTGTCTTCATAAGTTTTCTCCACCACCCCTCTCCCCCACCCCTAGATGTCAGTTTCGGTTTCTTTTACACGTCGATCAATTCCGTTCGGATGTGGGCTTTCCAATTCCAGCAGTGGGGAGAATGTGTTCTTTTTTGCTCTCAGTGCCAGACCCGTCGGTCGATTACGTATCAAATGACGTCAGTGCTATCGAGTGGGTTCGTGACAAGGATATTAGACGGACAGAGCGATGATTCCCTGGACGATTCCAATACTGCATTGGAAAAAATGTGCGTGGTGGTTCGAGACCTCCCACTGAATAACTAAGGTTCTCTCTGTATCGTATTGCACGGCTGCTCAGTGGATTTTTTTTTTTTTTTTTTTCTGATGCTTAAATCGAATTTTGCACTGCCAATAGGTCAGCTTAGCAATATGTTAAGAGTGAGTTTCATACATACACAAAATACTACGTGGCCAACAATCACAGAAGTAGTAGCAGTAGTAATGATGATACTACTACTACTGCCAATAATAATATCGATAATAATAATAGACCCATTAACAATAATAACCATAAGAATATATATCATATATATATATAAGTATATATATATATATATATATATATATATATGTTGTATATTTTGAGAGAGAGAGAGAGAAAGAGAGCGAGAGGCTAATAATAGAGACAAACGGAAATAACATGGCGCTATCAGCGTGGGTGGGTGATCGGTGATCCAAAGATCCATGTCAGCGTTCAATGAATGATGAACACCAGAAAATACCCAGCATCCTTGCTCCCCGGAAACCGGTCAGGTGACCCTTGTCAGTCTGGCGGGGGAGAAATCAGCTGTCACGTGTCAGTCCGTCAATGGTCACACACGTCTCGTGGAAACTGCACGGCGGGAGGGGGTGTGGGGGGTGTGGGGGGGGGTTGGCCTAAAACCCAATTCACTAAGCACTGAAAAATCTTCTCATGAATGGTATTTCGAACTTTGGAGCCACGGAATCGTCTCGTTTCTCTTTCATGTCTGGTTCGCTCAGAGTAGCTAAACACAGTGTGTGACATCTTAATTAAGTTAATGAACTTAGGCAGGTAAGCAACTAAAGGCCTTTGGTTTCCATTCTCCCGTCCTCCTCCCCCCCCCCCCCCCCCCCCACCACCACCACCACCCCACACCCCTCCAAACACCTAGCTACACACCGTCTTGAAACTAAAGACCGGAGAAAAAAGAGGACACACAAATCCCATCATCCCATTTTCTTTGTACCTACCACCACACCACCACCAACAACAACACCTTCGCATTTCTTTCCTACAAGTTACACACAAACCAGTAATGGGTATTACGCGCTTGATCTCTCCCGTGTCCTTTTCTGCAGTAACCAACACACAAAAAGATAGCGCGTTGGAAATGAACCCAGGGAGCTTTTGCCCAAGATACCCGACACCAAAAAAAAAAAAAAAAAAAAAAAAAAGCAGGCAGTAGGGACACCGAAAGTGCCAACAGGAAGCCGGGGGGGGCGGGGAGGGGGGGGGTTGTTGGGGGAGGGTGAGGGGTTGGAGGAATTTCGGGTGGATGGGGGGCGCGGGTGGGGGGGGGCGGGGGGTTATCCAGGTGTTGACCCTCGTGATGCAGGGTGGGACCCCCTTGGGTGCGGGGGTGAGGGGGGGGGGGGGCGAGGAGGGGGAGCACGGGGGGTGTGGGGGGGCACGCTGCTGCTGCTCCCATCCCCTACAGGTGCAAAGCGGAGGGGAGTTCTGGATAGCGTGACGCGCACCCATTAACCGCTGGGGTGGTCTCTGTTTTTTTTCACACGCCCCCCAAAAACCTGTTGATATTATCTCACCGACATATCTCTCGGTTGTGGGGGTGGGATTGGTCGGGTGTTGGTGGGGTGGGGTGGGGGGGGGATGGGTATAGGGGGTGGGGGCGCACGTTTTCAAATCATAGGTACCTAATGTTTGCCTCTGCATAGGTCCTGCTCGCATGAAACGATCATATTACAATTTCACAATGTGAGGCTTTTGCATATGTACGTCTCCGACAAAGCCCGAAACTTATCAATCATCCTAAAGTGACGAAACCAGCCCCCATGT
>NC_134878.1:22881701-22901701 GCF_041734735.1 Babylonia areolata
AACAACCCTTTTGTTGCCATGGGTTCTTTTACGTGTGCTAAGTGCACGCTACACACGGGGACCTCGGTTTATCGTCTCATCTGAATGACTAGTGTCCAGACCATCACTCAAGGTCTAGTGGGGGGGGGGGGGGAAATATCGGCGGCTGAGCCGTGATTCGAACCAGTGCGCTCAGATTCTCTCGCTTCCTCAGCGGACGCGTTACCTCTAGGCCATCACTCCATCGCTATTTTTTGCCTTTGTTGTTGTTGTTGTTGTTAATCTTTCGTGTATATTCTGCTTGAGTTATAAGAGGACGGGGTTCTGTCATACAAACCTCGCGTCATATTCAGCTCAACATAATTATACAGCTTAAAGTATTCTACTGTACGAAGTTCATGTTAGGTTATGTTCTTTCAGCTTGATGGCATATTTCTGCACGTTATTTCAAGTTTTATATATCCAGCTAGAAGAATTCTACTATTTGAAGTTAAGGTCATACTCAACTAATTTGCCTCAACATACCAATCTTCAAGTTAATTGTGATCTTCAAATCAAACCATCCTGTTTCATAGCCGACTTCGAAGGACGCTTAGGGAGATACCGGAACAAACTTAAAAGCACGCTTCTGGACCAAAAATTAAAATAATAATAATGATAATGATGATGATAATGATGACGATAATAATAATAACAATGATGATGATGATGATGATGATGATGATAATGACCTCGAACATGATATACAACGATGACTTTTTTCAAGCCTTCCTCCACAAGAACAGACCATCAGATGAAAATAATACATGCTGATCTTTCCCTTCCAGCTGAAGCCAAAGTGAACACTCCCAGAATACGTATCACAATTATGTCATAAGATTTTTTTTTTTATTTTTAATCATGCTGTATCAGAGCTTTGATCACTGATGATGATATTCAAACAAAGAGAGGATTAACGAATGAACGATGGAACTAAGGAAAGGTGAAAAGGAAGTAAAGAAGGAAAGAAAGAAAGAAAGAACGACAAAATGAAATGAAATGAAATGATGGTGTTTAGAGCCTCGCCGACCACTAAGGCCATCTCACGGCTATCGCCACGTTAATAACTACTACAAGGGTAAAAAAACAAACAATTAAAATGATTCACCACTTCAAACTTTCCGCTCAAACTTAAAAGAAAAAAAAACAAAAACTTCCACAGTTTAAAACCTTCAAATCTGATTAAAATTGTTCACTTCTTTCAAGAAGTCCATCAGCGCCCACGGAGGGACATCACAAAACAAGGTACAGAAGGGCAAAAGAAAGAGATAAGTCAATAGAAAAAGGAAGGAAAGACACTGAGAACAAGAAACAAGGAACCAGGAAGCGAACTGCTCGTCTTCAATAGTTATCATTCCCAGTCAGGCTGAAATGACAGCAGAAAGAAACACAGAGAAGACAGAAGCACGGCAATCAGGACAATCACAAGCAAAACACTTCTGCAGAGGCTCAGAGACACATTATTAATCTCTATTCCCCTCTCTTTCACTCCCACCCCCCACCCCACCCCCCAAATCCCCCTCCCCACAAACCCATCCTCTCACTCCTGTAAGTGCGTGCGTTTGTTTGTTTGTTGATGTGTGTGTGTGTGTGTGTGTGTGTGTGTGTGTGTGCGTGCGTGCGCGTGTGCGTGTGTGTGTGCGTGCGTGGCGTGCGTGCGCGCGCGCGCAAAACGCACGCGTCTGCACATGCACAGCTGCACGCGCGTGCGTATGAAGTGTGCAGCCCTTTCCCGGCCGCCCCGGCCCCCTGAAAAGACGACAAGACAGTGATTCATCATTGATGCATTATCACCGGGGGAGCTTCTCGGCCTGTGAAATGTCAAACGCAGGGGACTATCTGAGCTTCTGTATCAAAGCAAGCAACCCCCCCAGACCCATTGATGGCGATGGGAACAATCCCTCCACTGTCATCTCTCTGTTAACTGGCACTGCCTGCTCCTTTGCCTGCCTGCCAGCAACAGACGTGTGTGTTGGGTCACGATAGAGGGGTGGCTGGGTGGGTGGGTGGGTGGAGGGTGGGGTGGGGTGGTGGAGTGGCTGGGGGGATCGGGGGGATGTGGAGGGGGGGGGGTATTCTAGTAACTGTCGGGTGGTTGTTATTTTTAAACACCCCCCATCCCCCATGCCCCTATCACACACACACCCCAACTCCTATACTTTGAGGTGTTTTGTTTCAAATATTTAATCACCACCACCACCACGCATCCTCTCTCCCCCCCCCCCCCCACCCCACCCCATCTCTCTCTCTCTCTCTGTCGCTTCAGATATGGATGCAAAGTAAAACAAAGCAGGAACAACCAGACCTCAAAACAAAACGAAGCAGCATAAAATAACGCTTTCACTGGAATTTTTCCTCTGATTAGATTGCACGTCTTCAAAAAGTACTTGAAAAGAATGTTACGGGGTCGGTTTATTTTGTTTCTTTGTTTGCTGTATTTGTTTTTCCTTCTTTTCTTTTCTTTTTTTTAATCTCTGTTGATGTTTTCCCAACATCAACAAAACTCATACAGGTTACTGAACTCCCCCCACCCCACTTACGATATCTCTCTCGTCTATAACAGTACACTAAGGCGTTTTGTGTTTCCTCTCTCTCTCTCTCTCTCTCTCTCTCCCACAATAAATCGGTCCTTTTGACTTGCTGTAAAGTCATGCTTCCCTATCTGTACGGTCCGGCTGGTCCTAGAACTGCTGGCTGTGTGCAAACCAAACACCGCGGGGCGTCAAGCCGGAGATCTTGTTGCTGGCAAAACGCCGATTATCTGGGAGGGGGTGCGGAGGGGTGGGGGGCCGGGGGCGAGCTGTCTAGGTCTACAGCTCTCTGCGGAACCCCCCTCCCCCCCACCCACCCCCGCCCCCCACCCTCCTCCCCCTACACACACAACCCCCCCCCCCTCTCCCAACCCGGCCCCCTCTCTATTGTCTTGGGTCAAACACACCTGTTCTGTCTACTTTCTCTTTTCGTTCATTCATGGTGTTTGATGTCACCCCGCAAAATTCGGGTTGGGGGATGGAAACACACGTCCAAAGACTATTTCTTTTCAACCTATTTCAAATTATATCATGATACTATGAAAAATGGTGGGTCACCTGTATTTTCTTTAATCAAAGGCTTTCTGATCAATTCTAAATGTTGGGGCATCCCAGGGAGTCTTTTACCGTGATTCCTGGGAGTTCCAGACTACCTTCAGGAGGTCACAATAATGCTGTTCATTGCTACCCACATGCAGAGGCAGCTATAATCATCTTGGTTTTTCGGACCAAGAAGTGGCCAATGGAAACAACATTTCTTTGCAGCAAACCCCAGAGTCAGACTGAAATTTTATAACATCCTGCTTGTCTGTGCGTTATTAGAAGCCCCGATCGTACCCCACTTATCTGCTGGGCATTTCGCCTGCGCGGGCGTTTGCCATCGTACTTTGACATTTCTTTCTCACTACATATAACCAACTTTTTAAGACTATGACGTTTATCGTCCAACAGAAATCTAAGAGGAGCAAAGCCATCTCGGGTATTCCAATAACAAATAGCCTCCAAATGAAACTTCACCAAACAAAACGTGTCTGGAGAGGAGTCATAAAATCATACGTCAAATGGCATACAAGTACCCGACAAGTGGGCGAGTAAGTGTTGGGAAAATAAATGGCGAAGAACGTTTTATCCATGATTGTCTAGACGCTACAATCACATAACGTGGAATGGGGGGTGGAGGTGGGGGGGGGGGGGGGGGGGGGGGGGAGTTACATCCCGCTTTTTAACCTCTCTCTCATTTCTGTAAACGTGCAGTGTTAACAAAGATCTTAGTACCTGATTCACGAGAGAGAATTTTTTTTTTTTTTTTTTAATTGTGCTGGAGACTTAAGACAATGATGGAAAATCTCGAAAGGTGAGGCATCAATACAAAAGATGACTGCTGAGTCTGTCAAGACTGACGAGACGTCTATCTCCGTTGAGTCAGTATCACAAAACAAATCACCTTTATTGCTATGGACAATGAACCGTCAATCTTCCCTACGGGATGAGCCCTTCCAACTCGAGAGACCTACACATACCAAGTCTAATAACTGCTTGTCTGAAGTGTCGCTCACTGCTAAGATGTGTACACAGCAGACAGTGCTCTTGTGGGTCGCTGGGGAAGTCGGGCGTTTGCTCCCGACTTTATCGGGCTATTATTCAAGTGTGTTCCTGCATGTGGTCGCTGTTTCGCCGTGCTGTGCTGGGCTGGGAGATAACTCTTGACTGTGGTGAAAACACCCTCTAGAACCACGGATTGTAAGCTTCCACACACAGTCTGTGTATGATTGGTACAACCAGAGCTCATATCTGATCGGCTATATCGAGGTAGGTAGATAGATAGATAGAAAGAAAAATAGATAGCTATATAGACAGATAGATATCCACCAGTAGGATCCTGAATTTCGATTTCTCCTATGAACGATAGATAGATAGATAGATAGATAGATACACAGACATATTATCCACCAGTAGGATCCTGAATTTCGATTTCTCCTATGAACGATAGATAGATAGATAGATAGACAGATACACAGACATATTATCCACCAGTGTAGGATCCTGAATTTCGATTTCTCCTATGCACTTAAAAAAAAAAAACAAAAAACTTGTTCGACCGAATGTTTGTAACCCTATATCGGTAACATATCAAACTGATCCCCCAACCAATTCATGACAGACAGTTTCCACAACAATAGTTGTTACAGGCTAACCGGCCCCTGACAAAATGATTTTCGTGCATATCGAATGTCAAGTGTCAGTTATGGTCAACAAATCTTCCATTATTGGACTGACCCATCTCCAACAGTAGTGTCCATATGACTTGTGTGAACGCGTGGAGTAATGGCTTTGAGGTAACGCGTCCGCCTTGGAAACGAGATAATCTGAGCGCGCTGGTTCGAATCACGGCTCAGTCGCCAATATTTTCTCCCCACTCCACTAGACCTTGAGTGGTGGTCTGGACGCTAGTCATCCGGATGAGACGATAAACCGAGGTCCCGTATGCAGCATGCACTTAGCACGTACGTACGTGAACCCACGGCAACAAAAGGATTGTCGCTGGCAAAATTCAAAAGAAAAATCCACTTCGATAGGAAAAACGAATAAAACTGCACTGACGCAAGGGGAAAAAATACAAAACAAAATGGGTGGCGCTCTCAGTGTAGCGACACGCTCTCTCCAGGGAGAGCAGCCCGCATTTCACACAAAGAAATCTGATGTTACAAAAAAATAAAAATAAAAAGATAAATACAAAATTTAATACAACGTTTCACCTAGCCGTGTGCAAGACCAGTCGTGGCAAAATGATCGCTATCATTCTTGTCTACGGCTACTGTATGTATGACAGCGCATGATGGACGACCCATAAACGAGAATAGCCGGGGCTGTTGACGAGACCAAGAGGTATTCTGCAGAGTCGGCACATCACGTGCCTGCCTGTCATAATATACTTCATTCCAGCCTTGGGGGGACGGATCCGCTTGGGGAAGCCATGTTTCGCTGAATAGATTCGGTGCTCCACACAGCAAAAAAAAATATATATAAAAAATTAAAATTAAAAAAAGAAGAAAAAGAAGAAAAAGCACCCAACACCTGAAACGCATTCAAGTACAATTAAAGAAATGAAGCACGTACAGTTTTAACTGCTACCGGTGAAGACTACAGACTTCACTATAAAAAAAAAAAATAATAAATATAAAAAAAAGTTAAGGACCACTTGGTCTTTCATGTTACTGCATACTATGGTCTTCCGTTGGTCTCTGGTTGAAATACACGAACGGCTGTTGCAGGCACACAGTGACATTGAACAGCTTGGAAAATGCATTTGTCTTCTTCTTCTTTTTCTTCTTCTGCGTTCGTGGGCTGCAACTTCCCACGTTCACTCGTATGTACACGAGTGGGCTTTTACGTGTATGACCGTTTTTACCCCGCCATGTAGGCAGCCGTACTCCGTTTTCGGGGGGTAAAATGAAAACTCAGTTTCAGAGTAAAAATTAACGAGCACTTACTCAGTGGTTTATGAACGACAGCTGTGGGTTTTCAATGTAACGAATGGAAGTGCACGTGCAACACAGTACCTCTTATTATATGAGTGATGTCCAGTCCACTAGCAGCATGCACCACTGTTTGCCGAAAATTAATAAGCATCATCTTTTCCCCATGTCCCCCCCGCCCCCCATCGCTCCCCCCCACCCACCACACACACACACCTCCCCCCTCCTACGCCCCTGAAGAAAACTGTTCCTAAAATAGTCCTTGGCTGTTTTTGTGAACCCTGTAAAATCAGGTGCAGTGTCGTGTACTGGACTGTCAGTTTTGTTGTTGGTGTTGTTGTTGTTTTTTGTTTGTTTTGTTTTGTTTTGTTTTGTGTGTGTGTGTGTGTGTGTGTGTGTGTGTGTGTGTGTGTGTGTGTGTGTGTGTGTGTATGTGTGTGTCTTTTGTTCAGCCCTGATACATGACCTTAGTGATCGGCTGGGCTATAAACAACATGATTTGATTTGTTGTTGTTTTTTGTTGTTGTTGTTGTTTTTCAACACAAATCGAAGTGGCGATCTGGGTGTATGCTGCATTTGGATGGTTCTGACTAAAACTGCGTGAGGGTGAAGCCAGCGAAACAGTGTGAGGAACGGAGGAGGGGGCGCGGGGGAGTTGGGGGGGGGGGGGGACAGTAACATAACAGAATACAAACTGTATAATATGCACCAGTTAGGTTTCTGAATACTGTCAACAAAAGCGACCACTTTTTTTTTTCCTGCCATCCCGTCTCTCCAGGTACAAATTGAAAAGATCTTCTTTTTTTTTTCTAAGTGTCACGGAATAACGCCAACCTTCGCCGTTGGAGCAGCACCTGTACACAAATATATGAACAGGGTACAATTTCATTTTTCCAAAATCTCAGGAGATCCATTTCTCAACAGCAATATTTGTGCAGACGTGTTTTGACAGGGGTGGGGGTGATCCACCCAGCCTACTGACGGAATGGCGGAGTTTGGACAGTAAACACACGTACCGTGCACTTTTCTTACCCACACCCACAGGCACAGGAAAAAACAAACACTGGGTGGCAACAATCGATGCTAATTTTTGAAGTCCCTACTGACGGGCGCAATAGCCGAGTGGTTAAAGCGTTGGACTGTCAATCTGAGGGTCCTGGGTTCGAATCACGGTGACGGCGCCTGGTGGGTAAAGGGGTGGAGATTTTTACGATCTCCCAGGTCAACATATGTGCAGACCTGCTAGTGCCTGAACCCCCTTCGTGTGTATATGCAAGCAGAAGATCAAATACGCACAGTTAAAGATCCTGTAATCCATGTCAGCGTTCGGTGGGTTATGGAAACAAGAACATACCCAGCATGCACACCCCCGAAAACGGAGTATGGCTGCCTACATGGCGGGGTAAAAACGGTCATACACGTAAAGGCCCACTCGTGTAAATACGAGTGAACGCAGAAGAAGAAGTCCCTACTTCACAGTCTGTCAATGTTTGTGTTGGTATGATGATGCACTGGTGGAATAACATTCAAACGGCCCGTGACTGAAATCACACTGAAACCCTATCTTTTGAACAGTGAATGGAAACTTATCTCAACATCTAATTAACAGAAAAGACTTCGCGTTTGGAAATAGCGCTACCGTAAACGTAGTCATAACGGTGCGTAGCGGTACTGACAGGTAGTGCCAATGACACTTTGCACTATCGACATGCATCCGACTGTAGTAATGAGTGACATATCCGCGATCACTTTTTTTTTGGTTTTGTTTTGTTTTGTTTTCGTTTTGTTTTTGATTTTTTTCCCTGCACAATGGGTATGACTTCTTTTTATAGATAGAACCCGAACTACAGAACTTGTTATTTGTTGTTTTTATTTCCGCAAAACTGAGAATTACATCAAAAGCTAAAGCTTCTCTTGTCTATGACCATCAACACTATGAATACAAACGGGAGTAAAAAAAAATATATATATATATATGTATATATATTGAAAAAAGAACGAAGGAAGTGTGCTATAATACATGTATCAGTGGAAAAAAAAAAAAAGTAAACACGGCCTTGTGTGCAAGAAAAAGGCAAGAAAAAAGACAACACTGAGTTCACAAGACATTTTTTTTTTTTTTTCAAATTTCACCCTCATTTGCCCACTTTCCCCCCAACCCTCCATTCATTCACATCTCCCACCCAACTCTAACCGATAATACTCAAATGTATTCATAAATACTTTAAACAAAATGTCTTCAATCACCGATATGTGTGACGGAACATTAAACAAAAACTCCTCCTCCACATATGTGACTGTGCAGTCGTAGCTCCAGAAACCACCGAACCAAGTGATGAAGGACCAGTTAAATCCTGCACCTTGCTCTCCCACAGTAGCACCACTGTAAGCTGCTAGGAACAAAGTTCCAGGGAGACAGCACCACAAGATACGCGCGGAATCTGCCACCAGAAAAAAAGAAACCGTCGTAGTAGAGAAAGAAGACGAGCTGACCCCATAAACTGTTTACCAGTATTCAGGATAATGGCAGGGACCGCGTTCACAGCCGAGAAAATGTGACTTCACTATCCACTTGGTGATGTGTGTGCTGCACGTGGACTGCATGCGTCGGAACATTCCGGCCTGCGTCTCGCGCGTGCACAGGGGGCTGGATGACACGTGCGCACATCCTTTAGAATAAGTGCATGGCATGCACGTGTCAGTGCGAGACTATCAACACGTCTTTTTCAGTTTCCTTGCCAGGGCTTGTTGCACACACACAGGGCGTCACAGCGGCGTTTTCCAACGGCGCCTCGACTTGCTGCCAATCGGGCGGTTACCACAGAGCGCTCATGGCGTCAAGAAACTAACTTGCAGATACATGCAGGATACTGAAATCTGGAAACCACGTGCAAATATGGAATATATTCCAACTTTGATCATGCAGGATCGATACCTCCTCCCTCTCCCCTCCCCAAACCTCCCCCCACCCCCCCAAAAAATCGTTTTTCTCTGTGTATCCTTTGATCGATCTCAATGTCGCTTCGAATCTTTTCCCCCTGACTACTTGGTTCGGTCTTAGTTTCTTGTGCGCGTGTGTTTTTTATTTCCCTCAATTTGTCCTTATCTTAACTGTTCGATCCGATTTCCGCGTTTATTCTGCTCTTTTTTCTTTCTTTTTTTCTTGTAATTATGATTTTTCGACCCCCACAATTTTTCGTTATGTTCAACTTACAGCTGTTCGCGTGTGCTTGTTTTATCATTTGGATTTACCCCCCTGAGAAACATGAAAATTACGAATTAACTCACTCGCTGCCATTGTCCGCATATGCGGACATCGTCGGAGAAAGCGTTGGATGCCAATGTCCGCATATGCGGACTTGGATTTTAAAAATTTGTGCTGTCGGAATGACGCGTCGGATGCGAAAATCAAAAGCAGATGTGATATCTTACGTCACCTCTGGTCAGCTTTTCATTCACACACGCTGCGTGTGTGTCGCGATAAGCTCAACCGCAGTTGATAACAAAGCGTGCCCCCTATCAGCTTTGTAAGTTGTTTGACAAGATGGCGTCACGGCGAAGTGTTCGACACGGTCGGAGAGGTGAAATGTTACTCAGCGTCGAAGATGCTTTGGAAATGATCCAAACTGAAGGCTCTGATGTCGAAGGAGATAATGTTGATTCTTCGGACAGTGAATTTGAAACCAGATCCCGATGAATAGAAATAGATTCGGCCGTGAAGAGATGTTTAAATGGAGAGGGAAAATAAGGAAAAATGTGCCAGCAGATGGACAGACCAGCGACGAAACCACTGAGGAAAACGGACGAATTTTTCAAGTGTTTTCTCCATGATTGGACTACAATTTTTCCTTTTCCCCCTGACATCCCTCACGGCTACCGGGTTTTTCACTGGGTGGCCCTCAAACCCCACCGTTGAGTTTTTTCTTTGTTCTTTTATTTTCATTATGTAGAGAAAATATTTTTTTTTGTATGTGTGAATTTTAATTTTTCCCACCGTTCAAATTCATTGCATGCACTAGTTCTTCAGTTCCTCAAAAAGTGTTAGAATGTGATGTGGAACTTTTTTGGTGTACCTTTTGATGGGGGAAAAAAATGCTAACCTCCCTCTCCCCTCCCCCAACTCCCCACCCCCAAAAAATCGTTTTTTCTGTGTATCCTTGTCGATTCAGTCACTTCGATCTACTCCATGACTACTTGGTTCGGTCTTAGTTTCTTGTGTGCGTGTGTTTTTTATTTCCCGCAATTTGTCCTTATCTTAATTGTTCGATCCGATTTCCGCGTTTACTCTGCTTTTTTTTCTTCTTCTTGTAATTATGATTTTTCGACCCCCACAATTTTTCGTTATGTTCAACTTACAGCTGTTCGCGTGTGCTTGTTTTATCATTTGGATTTACCCCCCTGAGAAACATGAAAATTACGAATTAACCAACTGAGGTAAAGGAAGATCATTGTGACAATTGGGACATAGGACAATCGTAATGCAACGAAGAGTATATATATATATATATATACGAACGTGGGGGTATAAAGTAAAATCACCCTTTCACAATGTGCGATGCAGGGCGAACATTATTTCCGGGTCATAAGCAAATCTCAGAGGGCACAACTTCTCTGGCAGCCATGATGGAAGGGGTTTCGATTGAAACAGCCACAGAAACACCACACTGTCATTTCAGTCATCAGGCTCAGGACGCTCTGCCATTGAAATACAGCTCTAACAAAAACCAAAACATCACCCACAGAGCAGCAGCAACGTTTCCATTTAGTCATCTCTTTACAGACAACAGCAATGATGACTTCGCTTGATGGAGTCTCCCGTCGGTCCGACGGATGAGTAGGCAGGCAGGCTTATCTGTCGGTGTGTATCCTCATAAAAATATGGGAGAAGAGGCCGATTCTAGATGCGCAGCACTTCCCAAAGGTGTTGCAAGGGAAAACGTCTCCAGAAGTTGAGCCCTGCTTCCTTCGCTCACGCTTCTCCTTAATGGCCAGCGTTCTCTTGGTTTCAAACGTCTTTATGCCACTAGAGCACAGCATCCTCCAGCGAGAGCGGTCAAGGGCATCAGTTTCCCAGGAAGCGATGTCTATGTCACAGGCTTTGAGGTTTGTCTTCAAGGTGTCCTTGAAGCGCTTGCAGGGTCTTCCAAGTGCACGGTAGCCTTCCTTCAGCTGGCCATACAAAAGGATATTCGGGATCCTGCTGTCTGTCATGCGGACAACGTGTCCTGTCCAGTGTAGCTGGCACTGTATCAGCAGGCTTTCGATGTTGGATAGGCCGCTCCTCTCTAGGACCTGGAGGTTGGAGACCCTGTCTTGCCACTTTATGCTGAGGATCTTTCGTAGGCATCTCTGGTGAAACTGCTCAAGTTGTTGAATGTGACGGCGATACGTCGTCCATGTTTCACAGCAGTACAACAAGGTGGTCAACACAACAGCTCTGTAGGTTTTGATTTTGGTGCTGAGCCTGATGCTTTTGTTGTTCCACAGCCAAAGGCGGAGCTGGCCTTGGCGATGCGCAAGCTTACAAGCTAGATAACACACACACGCACACACACAGATATATATATATATATATATATATATGTGTGTGTGTGTGTGTGTGTGTGTGTGTGTGTGTTTTTCAGACACAGTCAACGTCAAATTACACCTTGGTTTAAAAATATGTATTAATGATGAGAGTGACTCCACAAAATTCTAGCAAATTATTTGGGTTGGGTTTTTTGTTGTTGTTGTTGTTCTCCCTGATGTGGGAGAGATAACTGCAGCGGGGGGAAAAAAAACACGAAAAAAAAAAGGTCACTCATGTAGAAAAGACAAGATGTTCCTCCGACAGTTTGTGAGGGGTGTGAAATCAAGACAAGTCGGTGGATTCGATTCTTACAAAACTTGATAATGAGGTTCAGGTGAAAAGCGAAAAGCGCGGAAATCGATCTGTCGGCAGGTAGATATGAAGATACTGCCTGTCCGATGATGTGGAACAGTGCCCGCATGAAGAAAAAAAACACTGAAAATTCAGGAGAAGTTTTGGTGTGCGCACACAAGCGGTATAACCCATCTGGGTGGGTGTGTGAGAAGCTGCCACGGTTGGCGATTTCATTTCAGATTAGATCTGTTTCACCACGAACTGTGTTATGTCCCCTTGCAAAACGGCCGACAACAACTTTGTGCGCACGCTCTAACGTCACGTCAAAAAAAAGGTTCCCAAAGGGCGATAATGAGTATAGCAGGTGGGGGGGACACAGGAAAGCCGCGGTCTTAACTCTCTCAGTACGGCCAGTCCTCTCTTCTCCTCTACACATACCCCTCGGATGTCCTGTGGGTGTCTGAATGATCCACTCTTTAGCTTCCGTCGTCAGAATTGTGATATTCTTTGTCAACATTCACGTCTTCAGTATAAGAGCCTTCCGCTTGCAATATTTTGATGATGGTAATTGGGGTGAAACGCTGTTAACGTCGTCTCTTTCGCCGTTCGTATGGAGAGAGTTAAAACCAAGTAAGCACCGCACACGGAACAACCTATGTCTTGCAGCGGACTTTTCTTCTTTTTCTTCTTCTTCTTCCTTAACCCTGTTAAGAGTCACAGGAGCGCCGTACTGAAGAACTGTTCACCAGATTCCTCCAGGTCCTGTCGGTTGTGTGTCAAAGGCTGGGTCTCTTTGAAAATGGTTTTTACGTCCATTTTGCATTGTTGTCAGGCCGTCGGATTTTGGGGTTGTTGTTTTTTTCGGTTTGTTTGTTTGTTTTTGTTTTGTTTGTTTGTTTGTTTTTGTTCTTTGTTTTTTTGTTTTTGTTTTTTTTTGGGGGGGGTTGGGAGGGGCCTGGGGGGAGGGGGGCGAGAGGGGAGGGGAGTTTCTGTGTCTTTACTTGGAGCGGACGCTCCTCTCCTCAAAAAAAAAAAAAAAAAAAAAAAGCACCGAAAGTTGGCCCGAAAAAGTCTGAGCAAGAGAAGGTGTGGGGTGGTGTGGGGGGTTGGGGGAGGGGGGTGGGGGTGGATGGTTGTGTCTGCACATGCAATATTCTCGCTGCAGAAGCGCCTGCGTCTTGCCGTGCAGCGGGGTGATTAATACTCGTTCAGCTCACAAAGCGAAACTGATGAGGTCTTCTCCACACGACGTCCCCACGTGCGTGTCAGGGGATCACAAATTGCCCCCAGGCCTGTTCGGCCCCCGGACCTTGATCATTTTGACAGACTCACTCACACACACACACTCACACTCACACACGTCCTCTGAGTCATGCCAGAGCCGGCTGCCATCTGCCTGAGCCCGTCAGCTTCAAAGTGATAATCTTGTTTCTTTTTTCTTTTTTTTCCTTTTTCTTCTTTCTCTCTCTCTCTCTTGATTTTTTTTTCTCTCTGCATGAAGCACGGGAGTGCAGGGGCTTGGGGAAAAGCGGAGAGGTGAGGGGATGTGTGGCAGATTTTTGTATAATATGGAAGGTGCTCTCTCTCCTTACTCGAAACCATTTATACACCATTACAAATTCCTCATATCTGCACATACGTTCGGTATGATTTAGTGGGATGTTGGCACGCGAAAGTCTCTATCTCGTCAGTTAAATAATGGACAGTACCACAGACTATTTCTTAAACAAACAAACGAACATTGCTATGCACGCATAATCAGAATCTTCAAATACATACACCAGATGTATAACTTAAAAATACAACACACACACACACACACACACACACACACACACACACACACACACACACACACACAACGATATGGGAATTCCACACTTGCAAGAATTAAGCAACCAATAATAGCTGCTGTCAAAAATGGAGAGAAGACTGGAAATAAGCATATTTATACGATATATGGAATGATTATCATGTCAAAACGCACAAATATAAATTCATCACGGTGAAATAAAAGGCCTAAAAACCCGCTACCGAGCTAAAAACTATTGGTGTGTAGGGAAGCTGCACGCCCCGTCTGGACTGTTTCTGTCAGCTCCAGTGCTGGCATTCCACCGATAAGAAAAGTTCTACAGTTTCAGTAACGCTCACCCAGACAATACAAATCAATAACGCAAACCACAGTGGAAGACATCGTTTGTGTAAGTAGCTTACGTTTCAGCTTTTACTCTTACGCCTCGACTAGCTATTACTTCCCTCACGGAGTCTTAGCAACCTAATCCAAGGTACATTTCTTCGGTAGAGCTAGTTCTGTTCTGAATAAAATGTGTCTTTAGAAAAATGGGAGGACGGCCTTTTTTTTTCCAGGTTAATTCACTGATAAGTAGAGATCTCTTTTCACGCATCGATATGCAGAGAGGGTTTTAAGACACACAGAACAGTCGTTTTCTGACTGGCATTGAAAGCAGATTATATGAATTCATTTTTGACTCACTTGTGTAAACAAACTGAGTCTATGTTTTAACCCGGTGTTCGGTTGTCTGTGTGTGTGTGTGTCCGTGTGTCCGTGGTAAACTAACATTGACATTTTCTCTGCAAATACATTGTCAGTTGACACCAAATTTGGCATAAAAATAAGAAAAATTCAGTTCTTTCCAGTCATCTTGTTTAAAACAATATTGCACCTCTGGGATGGGCACAAAAAATTAAAAAAATGAAGCCTAATTATATGCAAACTGCATTTACTGTTGTTATTTTTTTTTTTTTTTCTCTAAACTTGGCACTTTGATATGATATTCTGACCCAACAACAAGAGCAGTCATTATTATCATTTTTTTGTTCAAACAGGAACTTCTTTTGCTAAGCATGGAAGTTTTATTTATTTTGCAAACGTTTTGGTGCAGATAGTAAAAAAGGGAAATTACTCTGTAATTAATGCTAGGGGACTTAATTCGCTTTAAACTGATCTTTCTCATCTTAAACAGTACATTTTGAAATTATACACAATACATAAAAAGCTTGGATTTTTTTTTTCCAGTGTATCACAAGTGAGTCTTGAAGGCCTTGCCTCTCTTGTTTTTTATGGTTCAGTTATCAATTATCGTCAGTGATTCCCATTCCAGACAGCCCGGCACGCCCAACCCAGTCCAGCAGCTCTCCAATCCACGAACAACACACACCTCTCTACAACTCCGGTGGGAGGGGGGAAGGACTGGTGCCCTCCCACCAGTCAGGGCAAGAGACTATGCCCAACAGCTCAGCACCCCACAGAGATGGACGAGTGGTGGAGGACCGTCGGCAGAAAGGACAGACGTGGGTGGTGTAGGCACCAGTCACTCATCCCATCTCACGGGGAACCATCCAAAACTTAACAGGTAACCTGGGTGAACTGTGTGACCCTCTCTCTCTCTCTCTGTCTGTCTGTCTTAACTGAGCGCTGTTAACCAAGCATGTAAGAGATATTATTCACACTGTATCATATTGCTACTTAGGTGTATAAATGTCAGTTAAATACAGGTATGTTTCATGATGTGTATCACTTAGATGAGGGTATATTACTTAAAAGAAGGTATGATATATCTATGGCAGCTGAACGTGTCTCATTTCACAATGCACGATGCGCTGTCTATGAAGAATTTGTGACACCCTTTTAAACAGGACAATGGCCTATAAATGAATAAACCATTCATTCATTCATTCTCTCTCTCTCCCTCTCTCTCCCGACACGCTCCTCCTGAAATGGACTGTTGTGAGGTACGAGCTTAGCAATGGGTCACAAAGTGAGGCCAAAAATATCCTTGTTAAAAAAAAAATGTATATATATACGTGGAAAAGCACAGAGTGAACGAAAGAAATCACTAAACTAAGGGGGGGGGGGGAGGGGGGGGGAACCGCGCCTCCTCACAAGCACTTTGAGGGATTAGGCACAAACGAGCGACCATAAAGACACGCCAGGTTTGTCCCACAGCAATGATAACGACCAAGAAGATTCGGACGAAGATTCCCCCTGGCCATGACCAATGGTCTGGAAGGTTTCGGGGGCTACCGTTTTGTTCGGTTCTCGTTTCATAAGTCTCGGCCATGTGAATGCCGACCACTCCACTCTGTGGTGGCTTGGCTTTCCCTCCACCCCCCCCCCCCCCCCACCCCCCACCCCCCCCCCCCCCCCTCCCCTCCCCCGTTGGTATACCACATGGGTTTTCACAGCGACCCGCTAAAACACACATGATCCCTGTCTGAATGGAACGCTGGGGTCTTTTAAGGGCAGCATCTTTTGTCAAGTCTCATGTAACCGAGGAAGCTAGAGAAAAAAAAAGAAAAAAAAAGGAGGAAAGAGATAGTGTGAGATGGAGAGTGAGAAAGTTTGTGTGTGTGTGTGTGTGTGTGTGTGTGTGTGTGTGTGTACAGAGATAGATAGCCGGATAAATAGATATGCGTGTGTGCGGGGGGGGGTGTGCGGTGTGTGTGTGTGTGTGTGTGTGTGTGTGTGTGTGTGTGTGTGTGTGTGTGTGACAGACGGACAGAGAGAGAGAGAAAGAGAGTCGGGGGGAGGGGAGGCGGGAGGGGGATATATACACACACACAGAGAGAAACAAAGTTGACACTTTCCAACATGTTCAGTGTTTACTAGAAACCCCGACAAAAAAAAACACCAGATTTGTTTTGCCAGACATTGAAACCTTGCTGAAAGCCAAGTCGACACTGTAAATCAGCCCCGGCAGCACACAGCCACGACGGAACCCCGCCCACCCCACCACCAGCACTGGTTAACCGCTCTGATTAAAACGAAACTCGACGCAAGCTACACTGCAGAAAACGACCCAAGGACGCTTTGAAACGGAAGATAATGTCGCGCTAGTAACGTCCCCTACTGAGTGATACGTTTGGAAATATTCTCCTCTTTTTTTTTTTTTTTTTCTTTTTTTTTTTCTCAGCGACCCACTGTGTGTTGAGGAGAGAAAGAAGCGATGAGCAATGAATGACTAGGGAGGAAGGTGGCAGAGTGGTTAAGACGCTCATCTACCAATACAGTGTCCGTCAGTGGGGGAGGGTCTGTGTGGGTTCGATTCCTGCGGCTCTGCCCCTCAGTGTCTCCCCCAAGTTGTGACTGGAAAAATCAAACTTATTCAGCGTCTGTTCATTAGGATGAGACGATGAACCGAGGCCTCCCGCCGGTCACTGACGTGTGCAGCACGCGCTTGGCGCACTGGGAAAAGAACCCGTGGCAACTGAACAAAATGTTGTCTTCTTGGCACAAGAAATCAGAAGAAATTTACTCTCTTGATAGGCGCGCGCGCACACACACACACACACACACACACACACACACACACACACACACACATATATTTACATAACATATATGTATATGCATGCAATCAAGGCCTGACTAAGCGCGTTAGGTTATGCTGCTACTACCGGGTCAGGCATCTGTCCAGCAGATGTGGCCGTGAAACGTATATGCATTTGTCCGTCCGAACGACGTGACGCCTTCCTTGAGAAACTGAAACTCAGTGATGACAAGGGACGAGAAAAAAACAACAACAACAACAACAACATAAATGACGAATAGAAGGCAGGAGGATGGTGTCTGGCCGTGTGGCCGCCGCCAACTTTCCTCAGTGCACCACGGGACCAAGTTTTCACACGTGCAGGGAGGGGAGGGGTGTGTGTGTGGGGGGGGGGGGGGGGGGGATGGGGGAGGCGCTATGCTGAGAAAACTCAGTACACTCCAAACACGCTGTGTTTCACGAGCTAAGCTCACACAGAGAGAAAGGGAGAGAGAGACTGTGGGGGGGGGGGGGGGGGGGGGAAGATGCTGAGACACAGAGAAACATACAGAAAGACAAACCAGGCGGAGAGACAAAGAGACAGACACAAGAGACACGCACGCACACTGAGAACAAACACAGAGAGACATACACACACACAGAAAAGCCGAGAGGACAGAGAAGGAATGTAGTCAGATCCTTTCTGTAAACAAACTGAAGCCCTTCTTTTTTACCTCTTCCGAGGGAGGGGGGGGGGGGGCTTCGTTTTAGTTACGACAAAGGTCAGCTGTACTCGTATTCCTTGGAAAAGACCTGGATCAATGAATGAATGAAGAAAATATAAGGAAAGCACGGCTGGTGTGTGCGTGCGTGCGTCCGTACGTGCGCGCGCGTGCGCGCGTGTGTGTGTATGTATGCGTATGCAAGTGAGTTGCATGAATGATGTTATGTTGTCTGATCGCAAAGAGTATGTGAAATAATTTATTTTTATAATTTCGTCAGTTACAGTTCAGTGAGTTGTGAACCGGGAAAGCAATTTTAGGTCAATTTGAGAAAAAGTGTTTGGTCTTTTTGGTAAATATTGTTTGCTGGTGCTAATGTAACCGAATAAACAGATAAGTGAATGATGGAAGAATGGAAAGAATGAAGGAGGACATGAATGGAAAGAAAGAAAGAAAAAAGCAATGCTGTAAGTTTGTGTCATTCTTATCCATATAAACGAATGAGTGAATGAATGAATGAACGAATGAATCTATGGAGGGAAGACGGCTATACCTGTGTAACTCCTTTCCACATCTGGTGAGAGAAATATCTCCAAATACTGCATATCAAAAGCTTAACCAAATCGGTCTTAACACGTTATGCTGAAATTTGGTCACGCTTTGTCGAAAATTATGACGAATCAGGATTAAACGTGTACGCACATCACACACTGTCAATACTTTTCAGTACCATGCTAGTCGATTCTACAGAGTCTGGTGTCAATCATACGTGGTGACCACCAGTCTTAATCAATGTCAATGATATCTCCCTGTTCTCATAAATGGATCATTTTTCAAGGGCAAAGTCGTAAGCCGCACTTTCTTCTGTGAACCAATATACAACTGGAAGATTAAACGAGACTGTGCGTTGAAGTTTAATTGGGGTTCTTGCCTTTTGAAGGACGCCCCCCAAAAAAGAATTACGGTCTGAGTCAGCGAACTAACTGCCTGGAACAATCCGTCAACAGCCATGTGTAGCCTGGCTTTTAGAGTCCGAAAGAATTACACGGTGGGTCTTTGTTTGTTAAGACGAAGGGTGGGGCTGTAATTTTTCTCTCCGTCTCTCTCTCTCTCTTTTCGGGGGCGTCCTTCCGCAGGGTAGAACTCCGATTAAACTTCAAACTTCAGGTAGGTCTCCTTTGATCTGTCAGGGCTACCGTGTGGGAGGGCGTGACAATGAGCTCCTTCTATTCCTCCCGCTATGTCTCTTCCAGTCCCTGCTTTCTTTACTTCTTTTTTTTTCCCCTTCCCCTTCTACTGCATCTTCAAAATTGTTTTCTTTTTTTTTTCCATTTTATGTTCATGTTTTGTACAAATCTAAGGTTGCCTCTCAAGGCCTGGCCATCGCTGTGGGTCTATGTATACATCAGACATCTTCTTTTTTATTTTCTTAAGATGATGTGGTGTAGCGTTTATGAATCAGTCCGCACGCTTTGACACTGCTTATCAGATGCTTGAAACTGATACTGCTTATCAGATGCGACAGAAAAGCCTATCACAAAATAATCTGCTATGATGCACATCTCCCGAGTAATCCGAAAGAGAAATAAATTTGCACACACACAAAAAAAATGGAAACATCGTTGATCATAAGGTACCCAGAGCATCACTTCGTGATAGACTTTCAAGACTTTTTGGCTGGATGCATTCGTTCTGGAGGAAAAACTTGTTAAAACTAAATGTGACCGATAATGTGTGAATAATGACGGTGGCGATGACTATGATGGTGATGATTCTTTTCGCTCAACACGATTTTTTAATTTCTTTTTAATAGGAAACAAACAAACAAAAAAAAGAAGAAAAAAAAAAAGAGGTGTGTGCGCATGAAGATACATTTGTATGCACATCATGTATATTATACCGAAATCCGAGCAACTAATACACATGCTTTAAAACTACTTTCTTTCATCCCCTCCCTCCGACAAACACATATATACGTGCACGCATGCAAACACGCACGCACGCGCGCGCGCGCACACACACACACACTGGCACACACACACACACTGACACACACACACACACACACACACCCACCTAAAACCACACTCAGCCTCAACATACCACAGAACACAGTAACC
>NC_134878.1:22906701-22911701 GCF_041734735.1 Babylonia areolata
CACGGGGTGCTGTTGTTTGGGGGACGTGGTGCTCTGGGAGGGACGCTCACTCAGTCTGGCTCCGCGACAAAGCCATTATTGTCGTTAGTAGGGGGCTTAGTAGGTGGTGTCCTTAGTACGTTGAATCAGAACAGGCACCACTGAACACCACCGAAGTGACTCAGCAGCAGTGCAGGGTCTCCTCTGGTGTGTGGCCTCCTTGCGACCTAACATCGATGGTTCCCTGCGGACTGCCGACGCTGGAACTGTGACGGACGAACCCGGGTGTGGCTGTGTATGGGGGAATCTAAATGGGCGGCGTGGGAGTAATGCCACTGAAACGGTGCAAATGGTGGGGCAGGGGAAAAAAAAAAGAAAAAAGAAAATTAGGGAGTGCACACCAATATGTAGGACACAGTCACATAAACCTCGGACGGACCTCTGACCGCGATTGACCATACCGTCAATTTTTCATTAGAGGAATTGAAGAAACTAATCTGAACATTAATATAACCATACATAATAAACAAAATCATAAATAACAAGCATTAAAAAACCAAAAAGAAAAAAAAAGAAAAAAAAGACAAAAAAAAACCACCTGCAAACGGGCAATTCACGCGTCCCAGGCATAAAAAATGATTTCAACACAGTAAGAATGCATAAGCAATTCTTGAAAAAAAAAAAAAAAAAAAAAAAAAAAAAAAAAATTCATAGTATTTTGTAGGCCTTCTAGGAAAATAAAGATATTGGTGAATGTACCAGCATGGCAGAAAGTAGAAATAGAATAGACGAAAAAAAAAATAAATAAATAAGGAAAAGAAGAAGAAAAATCCGGAAGCAAAAGACTAGCGGAATGACAGAAAAATGGAAATTTCTACCTCAGACTTTGGGAACCATAACTATTTAAGCTGAAAGAACCTCCCCCCCCCCCCACTCCCCCACTCCCCCGACATTCCCATTGGAGGGGAAGAAAGAAAGAAAGCGAAAGGAGAGAATGAAAGAAAAGAAAAGAAAAGTAACCATCTGTCATAATTCAATACTATCTACTAATAAAACAACAACATTCAATTACACACGCGCGCGCGCGCGCGCACGCACGCACACACACACACACACACGCACACACACATGCACACGCGCGCGCGCGTGTTTCAAATTTTCTCGCCTGTGTGATTGTTGTTGTCTCCATCTCGCGGTGATTTGGTTTTACATAATCATTACTGCACACATCACCAAACCTCCCAACATTGAAAGCACGCCACTTGCGACACGACACTTACGGCCCGTCTGGTGTGTGTGTGTGTGTGTGTGTGTGTGTGTGCGTGTGTGTGTATACACCACCCCACCCCACCCCACCGCATCCCTCACCATCCCCACACTCTGAGAACCAGGGTCCTTCGCGTTCCCAACACCCCCCCTGGAAGAGCTGGGCAGAGAGAAAGAGACGAGATCTCTTCCAGGACAGGGCTTCTTGTTTGTTGCCATCTGGAAAGCAACATGGTTGCGGGGAGCTGTCAAAAGAGGAACCCGAAGCTGGCGAGCCATTTTTAGCCAGCAGTGCCTCCGAGCGCTTTGTCGTGCGCTTTTTGTTTCCTTGGAAACGTGATTTTTTTTTTTTTTTTTTTTTTTTTGTCCGGGTGGTGGTAATAATGGTTGTTGGTGTGTTTGGTTGATTGCTGATCGGGGATTGGCTTCGTTCCTCTATTTCATTGTGTGGATGAAGCGTTGTTGGTTTCTTTTTTTTGTTTGTTTGTTTGTCAGTTGTTGTGTTGTTTTTGTTGTTGTTCCTCCGTATGCACCCAAGTTCCCCGTGACTAATGAGTGTTTTGACTAATGAATGTTTTGACTAATAGGCCTAAACACCACATGCAGGACTCCATGAACATGAAAATGAACCTTGGGTGCTGCGTTGATCAGTCGCCTTCATGATGATCACAGGCATGTGTGCCGCCGCTCTTCCGGGCACCAGCGCAATATCCAACACTCCTCACCAGGCTTATCATCCTGACCTGCACAAAAGCTTCTTTAAAAAAAATAATAATAAAAAAAAAAATATAAAAAAAGGCCTCGCCCAATTCCTCTCCCACTCCAGTCCCGCACCCCCCTGTTTCCTTTCCTCTTCCCCCTCAGGGCCTTCCAGTGTTTGTCGAACTGTCTGGCACTGCGCAATTTGAGTGTCAACCACATTCACACAGACAGCATCGACTCTGAGGGTCGCGGCGCTGTTCAAAAGGGCAGAATGCAGCAGTTCAACTTGCTATCAGCCCACAGTGGGGGAATAGTGCGCTCCTGGTATCAGCGTGAATATTACGTGGACTGAAGTACGTTTTGAACAATCGCCAAGTATGTTTTGAAACTCCTTGCTGGTGTCCATGAACGGTATGTAACTAAAGCCAATAAAAAAAAAAAAGTTAAAACTCCGGATGGCCTGTTGGCTTAAACATTTTTCATTTCAAGAAACAAAACAAGAGGCAAAGCCTTCAAGACTCACTTGTGCTTCACGCTTTATCCTGTAAAGGAATCATTAGGAGGGGAAAAAAAAGAGATTTTAAAAATGGTTGAAAAGTGCTCTGTATTAAATATGATGGATAAGCTTGGGAGAAGAAAAAAGAAAAGAAAAAATGTAATGTTTAAGATGAGAAAGATCAGTTTAAAGCAAATTAAGTCCCCTAGCATTAATTATAGAGTAATTTCCCTTTTTTACTATCTGCACCAAAACGTTTGCAAAATAAATAAAACGTCCATGCTTAGCAAAAGAAGTTCCTGTTTGAACAAAAAATGATAATAATGACTGCTCTTGTTGTTGTGTCAGAATATCAGATCAAAGTGCCAGGTTTAGAGAATACAAAAAATATAAATATAACAGAAAATGCAGTTTGCATATAAGTATTCTTTATTTTCTTTTTTCCCCCATCCCAGAGGTGCAATATTGTTTTAAACAAGATGACTGGAAAGAACTGAATTTTTCCTATTTTTATGCCTAATTTGGTGTCAACCGACAAAGTATTTGCAGAGAAAATGTCAATGTTAAAGTTTACCACGGACACACACACACACACACACACACAGAGACAACCGAACACCGGGTTAAAACATAGACTCACTTTGTTTACACAAGTGAGTCAACAAGCACAGGAGACTTCCGAGAGGACATGTTTTAAATGTGCTTGAGAAATGCTTAACTCGTGTAGATATCCATGACTGTCAGCCAGCAGGAAGAACGGAACAGGCAGATGTGCCTTGTTGCCAAATTCGTTTTTTTGCATCGTATTATTGTATTGTTTCGTTTCTGCAGTTGGACATTCACAGTTCTGAAATCACACAGCACACAATAATAGAGTGAACAACCCACGCCAACCGCTCTTATCAGTGATACAAGTAAACCACACCAGTTCGTTCAGAAATCAGGTGAAAATGATTTTCGGGGAACAAAACTGTTACTGTACTATTTATTCATCGTTCACTTCTAATCCAAAAACTTCCAAATTTCGTACAATACAAAACCAGTGCGATTTTTTTTCTTTTCTGTTCGAAAGGACAGTACAACGTTCAGAACATGCTAGATCTGTCAACTGACGCGGTTTTTTTTTTTTTTCTTTCTCGCCCCAGTTTTTCCCCCTGAAGACAATGAGCTTTTCTTATTACGCTCTCTTTCAGTCATCTTGGTCTCCAACGTCAGGAGTCTAAACTTCCATGGCCTCCCAATAACACCTCCTCGCACCCAGCACAGTGCAGACGATCCCCTCACTCCCTCACCCCCACACCTCCTCTCCTTCACCTCCACCCCTGGCCCCTTCCCCCTGCTCCTCCACCCTTCACCCCCACCCCCACTCCCCCCCACCACCAACAATGTTTTCTGGCTTCCCGTCTGCCTGTTCGTGTTTGTTCCCTGTTATCACCAAGGACAACGTGTCGATGCGTGGTGGTCTCCCTTGGTGGGGAACAAGGTGAGGTGTTGGGCGGATATTAGCCTCCGCCATTTTTTATGAACTCAATATGGATTTTTTTTTTTTTTTTTTTTGAGGGGTGAGGGTGGGGGGGGGGGGGGGGGGGGGGGGTAGGTTCCAAGTTCGTGAATTCTCCAGCGAAAGTTTTATTTTCTCACGGCAAAAAGAAAACTAGAAAGTTGAACTCCTCTTTGAAAAACTCCTTAGTCATGGTGATTTTCATACTGATCCGAATTATTCAATATCTTTATAATTCTTTTTATTCATTTTTGTTTTTTACATCATGGTTTTTCACTCGAGTAAAAAGGGTCTCAGTTGTCGCATCCAGGTTGAAACTAGCGATTTCCATTGCTCAAGCTCGAATTTCCCACAAAGCCAGTCACACACACACACACACACACACACACACACACACACACACACTGAACATCACCACCCGGTTATTGTCCAGTCACTGTTCGCGCGCTGCGGGTATTAAACTGGATAATAGCCCAGACCGACAAAAAACGGCAATAGAAACATAATAAAATCGCAATAAAGGAATGTCGTCTTCTTCACCCTTACAGTCACCGGGGCGCAGTATGGAAGGACTGCTCACCAGATTCCTAATGACATGTCGGTTGTGTCCGAGTTCTTAGCGAATGTTCTTTCCCGTCCATTCTCCATGCTGATTAAGGAACTACACATGGGAAAAGAAGGGAGACGCGTCAATGATCAGTTCCTGTCTGCCGACGGTTCGTTTGGAGACAAAGATTCGAGGGACTTCTTCTTCTTCTGCGTTCACTCGTATGCACACGAGTGGGCTTTTACGTGTATGACCGTTTTTACCCCGCCATGTAGGCAGCCATACTCCGTTTTCGGGGGTGTGCATGCTGGGTATGTTCTTGTTTCCATAACCCACCGAACGCTGACATGGATTACAGGATCTTTAACGTGCGTATTTGATCTTCTGCTTGCATATGCACACGAAGGGGGTTCAGGCACTAGCAGGTCTGCACATATGTTGACCTGGGAGATCGTAAAAATCTCCACCCTTTACCCACCAGGCGCCGTCACCGTGATTCGAACCCGGGA
>NC_134878.1:22921701-22924201 GCF_041734735.1 Babylonia areolata
TTTTTTTCTCTCTCTCTCTCTCTAAACCTTTTTCAAGTTCACCACTCCTGGTTTTCCCCCCACACTATACACCTCTCAGACTTCTACAGGACTTTCTACACCCACCCACACACACACACACACACACACACACACACACACACACACACACACACACACACACACACACACACACACACACACACACACACACACACACACGCAGACACACACGCACGCACACACGCATGCATGCACGCACGCGCGCACTAACACACACGCACACACACACACACACACTCTCTCTCTCTCTCTCTCACACACACACACACACACACACACAAGAGTCAATTGGTGGGCCCCATCCCATGAGAACAAAAACCAAATGTTGGGTAACAGTCATTTCCGTCTTAACTCCCAGAGTTTTTCCCTTTTCCACACCACTAACGGCTTACTCCTTTTACTAGCAAACACCCCTCATTATTTAGCAGCTTTCCCTTTTAACTCTCTCCATACGAACGGCGAAAGAGACGACGTTAACAGCGTTTCTCCCCATTTACCACCATCAAAATATTACAAGCGGAAGGCTCTTACACTGAAGAGATGAATGTTGACGAAGAATACCACAATTCTGACGACGGAAGCTAAAGGTTGGATCATTGAGACACCCACTGGACATCCGAGGGGTCTGTGTAGAGGAGAAGAGAGGACTGGCCGTACTGAGCGAGTTAAACTTCCGTATGCCTTGACTCACAGCTTACACTTGTTTTCTTCTTTTTTTTCTTTTTTTTTTTTACACACATCTGTATCATTGTTTAACTGCTTCCTGCCCATTTTGCACACCTCTCTTCGCTTATTTGATAGCTAGTAACTTTACACATCTTTCAACAGTTATTATCAGCTTGCCCTTTTTACACATATACATCAATACTAAACAGCTGGCCATTTTTATACATATACAGCAATACTAAACAGCTTGCCCTTTTTACACACATACATCAATACTAAACAGCTTGCCCTTTTTGCACACATACATCAGTACTAAACAGCTGGCCACGTTCACACATATGTCAAAACTAAACAGCTTTCCATTTTTACACACGCCAAAACTAAACAGCTTGTCATCTTTACACACATACGTCAATACTAAACAGCTTGCCCCTTTTACATACATCCATCAATACTAAACAGCTGGCCATTTTTACACATCAATACTAAATAACTTGCCCTTTTTACACACATACATCAAAACTAAACAGCTTGCCCTTTTTATACATACGTCATTACCAAACAGTTTGTCATCTTTACACACATACGTCAATACCAAACAGCTTGCCATTTTTACAAAAATACATCAATACTAAACAGCTTGCCATTTTTACACATACGTCAATACTAAACAGCTTGCCATTTTTACAAACATCGTCAATAGTAAACAGCTTGCTATTTTTCACATACGTCAATACTAAAAAGCTTGCCATTTTTACAAACATCGTCAATACTAAACATCTTGCTATTTTTCACATACGTCAAAACTAAACAGCTTGCCATTTTTACACACATCCATCAGTACTAAACAACTGGCCATTTTTACACACATACATCAATACTAAAAAGCTGGCCCTTTTTACACACATACATCAATACTAAACAGCTGGCCATTTTTTACACATACGTCAATACTAAACAGCTGGCCATTTTTACACATCAATACTAAATAACTTGCCCTTTTTACACACATACATCAAAACTAAACAGCTGGCCCTTTTTACACACATACATCAATACTAAACAGTTTGCCATTTTTACACATACGTCATACTAAACAGCTTGCCATTTTTACACATGCGTCAACACTAAACAGCTTACCACTTTTACGCACCTGCATACACAGGTGTGGATTGATTTGCCTAGAGGTAACGCGTCCGAAGCGAGAAGGAAGGAGGAAGCGAGAGGATCTGAGCGCGCTAGTTCGAATCACGGCTCAGCCGCCGATATTTTCTCCCCCTGCACTAGACCTTGAGTGGTGGTCTGGACGCTAGTCATTCGGATGAGACGATAAAACCGAGGTCCCGTGTGCAGCATGCACTTAGCGCGCGTAAAAGAACCCACGGCAACAAAAGGATTGCTCCTGGCAAAATTCTGTAGAAAAATTGACTTCGATAGGAAAACAAATGAAACTGCAGGCAGGAAAAAATACAAAAAAATGGGTGACGCTGTAGTGTAGCGACTCGTTCTCCCTGGGGAGAGCAGCCCGAATTTCACACAGAGAAATCTGTTGTGATAAAAAGAAATACAAATGCAAATACAAATTTGCTTAAAAGCTTTCTCCTTTTACACACATCTACATTGTTGTCCCACAGCTTACGCTTTTTACACACTTTCGTATCCATGTTTAACCCTTTTATCGCCAGTCATTTTAGAGTGCAAAATTCCCTTGTACTATAAACACAGAAAATATGGTGTCTAAGAACAGCTGCGGATTCCCCCTGTGATGTGTAGACTATAATGGCCTATCCTA
>NC_134878.1:22926701-22954201 GCF_041734735.1 Babylonia areolata
TCTTTGTCTCTCTCTGTCTCTCTCCCGTCTGTCTGTCTGTCTGCCTGTCTTTCGCCCAATCTCTCTTCGTGAATGCAAGTTTAAGTTTGGCAGATGTTAATCTCTTGCCGTGTGGTCCCCTAAAAAGTCAGCACAGTTATCAATCTTAGCACTTCCTGGCAAGGAATAAATGAATGAAGAAATAAAAACGAGACAAAAATTAGATAGACAAATCAAAAAACAAAGGAGAAGAAGCTAAAAGTGACCCTTTTTTAAGAAATAAAGAAATCATACACACACACACACACACACGCACGCACGCAAGCACACACACACACACACACACACACACAAACGCAGACACACACACACACACACACACACACACACACACACACACACACACACACCGCGAAGGCATGTTATGGCAGATGTTTATCTAATTCCAGTTGCTGGATAAAAGCAGCAGTGTCGTCAATCTTTGTCATCCTCACAGGAAATCCACGATAAAAGAAAGAAAAACAAGAGAGGCAAGGCCTTCAAGACTCACTTGTGACACACACTAGATCCAGTAAAGGAATCATATGAGGGTGATGGGGAGGAGGGGGGGGGGGAGATAAAAATATGTATCGTTAAAATTCTTCTTGTATTGATAAGCTTGGTATGATAAAAAAAAAAAAAAAAAAAAAAAACCCAGCAAAAAACAAAGAAACAAACATCAGGCCTGCTACGGGGATCAAACCAAGCATGATCTGTTCAAAAACAAGTCCCCAACACCACGTCACATCTGACGTCACTGGTCGACCAGATCTAATATCTAATGCTATGGGTCTTCATAGCGAAATAAAATGTAATTGTATTTGAGGTAATAACACCATTCAAATCATGTTTTCTTGACGTTGACATTGCCTCAAGGACACTGCAACATGTATAGATCTGCACAAACCAGTCTGACAACAGGCTGACCGAAACTGAAAGAAACCCTTCGATCCATTTTTTCTTTAATGTTCATTCCAGTTAATTCAGTATCCACTTCAGAATATTCATATGCAGTAACCACGTCGATGCCACACATATAGTGACACACATTGTCAAGCACACAACACGCAAAGGAGTGGACCTGTCACAACGAAACTTACTGCTGAGGGAAGAGACCAGATTTGTAAGAAGTGAGGGAGTCAGAATGTCGGAGGTTTTCAGGGAGTGTGTTCCACGTTTTTGGCGATTGAAATGAAAATGATTTTAAAAAATAATATGTCCTTAGGCCTTACTTCTGACGTGAGGTATCCTGAGAAGTTAAGTATCAGAAGAAGAACAGGGTTGGCAACTGGGAGTATAGATAATGGGAGGAGTTCAGAAAGATTCTTTGGGTCAGACCCAATGACTGCAAGAAAAAAGTCACTGGATAGCTTACGGTATATTGATCAGAAACAGGCAACCCAGTGGAGAGACGGAAGGAGAGGAGAAACATGGAGATACCGAGGCTCAGCTCTGAGAGAAAGTGTGTGTGAGAGAAAGCGTGGGGTTTTAAAACAACAACAACAAAACAGCGTGGGGCTAACAGTCACTTTCCTCGCAGTGCCGTGACAGTGAGGTGAACACTTGTTCACTGACGTGGTCATGGTCTGGTCTTGCAGTGGTGAGCAGTTGTTTTCCGCTGGCAGCCTCAGAGACGGTTGCACTACCTACATTATGAGTCTTTTGGGTTTCTTTGTTCATTCATTTCTCTCCGTGTGTGTGTGTGTGTTTTCACTCTCCTTTTCAACTGTTGACGTTTTATGTTAGAAGTGGATGCCTGTTAACATGTCATATAAAGATCAAGGTGAATAACTGCATGGACTTTGTGACCTTGAAAACAAAGATTTGATGTTCTGTCACACTTTGGCTTCTCCAAGTTTGAACTTCGGAAACGGTTGTTTCGTCTGCAACGAGGCCTGTTTTTAAAGTCCAAGGTAAGAAATGCTTGCATGATTTGTGTTTGCTATTAAGGCAATGGCGGTTTTCATCGCAAACAATACAGGTTGCATCAGTTTGGTCGTGGGCTGTATGGGCATAACATTCGTTTTTCGTAAAACACGAGAGTTGAAATGGTTATGTCAAATTTTGGGATTTTTAAGCAGAACTTCCAAATCTACCACTGTTTTATATATCAGAAATTTTGAAGTGGCTAGTGCATCTTCACATCACCACGACAATAACAATCCCAACTCATAGGGTCAAACTGTAGGCTGACCATGTAATCTATCAAAAATAACAGCGCTTTGTTTTCTTAAAGATTCTGCGCAAGATATGATAGGAAATTGATTTCCGTTTTCTTTTACTCTGTCTGATGTTTTTTTGGGTATTGATTTACATTCACCCTGATTTCATGTCGAAGGTTAATAATGTCAGGCAATGTTTAAAAAAAAAAGAAAAAAATCTTCGTTTGTCTGATTTCTTTTTCTGCAGGGTCCACGTTCTATGTTTTTACCTACTTGTTTGATTTTGTAAAATGAATATTATTTTCAGCAAAACTGATTGAGATTTTTTTAAACCCCACTGTTGATAGGAGCGGCGTTGGACAGGGTTTTTTTCTTCTTTTCGTTCCTTAACTGGATAAAGGAGTATACAGAATTGTTTATGGACATAACCTTGTGATACCATGTCAGTTGATTGTTTCGCCATCGCATTAAATTATTTTGTTTTTAGTGTTCCCCAAACCAATGCACCTTGTATACTATGCCGCGTCACAGAATCTACCTTTAAACCATCCTACCTGTTGTAGAATCTACCTTTAATTTCATCCCACCTGTTGTAGAATCTACCTTTAATCCATCCCACATATTCTTGCTGATGGTGTGTTGATCACAGAATCTACCTTCAGTCCATCCCACCTGTTGTAGAATCTACCTTTGATCCATCCCACCTGTTCTTGCTGATAGTGTTTTGATGGAAAACAAAAATAATGAATCCATAATATTCGAAACAAAGCTCTTAAAGACTGCTTCCACACAGTCACAACACGCACCAGGTGTGTCAGCTCTGAGCCGTAACGATCTCTATGCCCTACGAAACCTGTAGGTGTGGAGCTTATGGTCAGCCTAACTGTCTCGCACGCCGTAACAGAGCCTCTGTAAAGACAACAGAGCATCTGCCGGTTCGGAGATATCTGACCCTCTAAGCTGCCATGCTGAACTTGGAGAGCTGCGGATTAGAGATCCTGGCTGTTATCTGATAGACTCGGTGTATATGTCTGCTGGACAGTTTTTACGGGCCTGGATTTCCGTTTAACCCCCCCCTCTCTTGACTGTAACAAAACACAGTCCATCAGTCCATCCTACATTTTCTCTTGTCAACAAGAACCATCATAAGAATCCATGGATTTTCGAAACAAAGCTCTTAAAGACTGCTTCCACACAGTCATAACACACACCAGGTGTGTCAGCTCTGAGCCATGACGATCTCTATGCCCTGACGGTGTGGAGCTTATGGTCAGCCTAACTGTCTCACACGCCGTAACAGACCCTCTGTAAAGACGACAGAGCATCTGACCCTCTAAGCTGCCATGCTGAACGTGGAGAGCTGTGGATTAGGGGTTTTGGCTGTTATCTGATAGACTCGGTGTATATGTCTGCTGGACAGTTTTTACGAGCCTACAGTTCCGTTTTAACCCCCTCGCCTAACTGTTACTATTCATATAGTTTTGGACGTTTTGTCGAGCCAAAATGCTCTGACTGTGAACCTTTACATATTTTGAACAGTTTTGCAGGCCTGTATTTCCCTATGACAGTCTCTGTCATGACTGAACAGATTTTATATGTTTTGGAAAAGGGTTGGGTCCAGATGCCTTTTGTTTGTTTTTAATTAAAGAACAAAAAAAATTCTTCACAATTTTTTTTCTCTCATCTTTTGTCATTATCGTCTTCTTTTTTTCGTATCGTTTCGTGGGGAATGTTTGGGTATCTTTACGTTATCAGAGTCTCAACCTGTGCTCATTTTGCAAAATCACTTCATTTTCAGTGTGGCTTCCTGAAAACAAAGATGACAGACATTTGTTAGAGGCGGTCGTATTTTGTTGTTCTCCGCGTAAATATCCAAACAATGATATGGTTAATGTTCATACTTTTCAAATGACTGTAATTTATCAATAACTAATTTATTCTTTTTATTCTGAATTTGATTTAGCTGGATGCTGAACTAATGAGTGAGTCATTAATAAATGGAACGGTTTGCCAGACAGTGTTGTGACTGCCCCAACCATATCATCTTTCAAGACTAGGTTAGACGCTCATTGGGCCAACTCTCCAAGTATTTATGATCCAGTATGCTATCATTAGGCCACGCCATTGAACGACGAACAGGCCTTCACAGGCCTCAAACGTCTGATTCCAGTTCAAGTTCAAGTAGTGTTCCTCTTAGTACTAGGTGAACCTTGACATGTTTGAGGTTAAATCCAAGCTGTGCAAGCGGAGATAAAACTACCGGCATTAATATTATTTTCTCGGGTGACTTGTAAGGACAGTTTATCCCGCAAGAATTTGAAGGAATGATACGTTACCCGATACATACTGATGCATAGTGTATTGTTTGAATGTATGTGTACGGGTGTGTCTGTGTGTTATGAGTATGTATGTGTGCGTGTGTGTGCGCGCGCGTGTGTGTGTATATGTGTGTGTGTGTGTGTGTGAGTTGGTTGTTTGTTTGGTTGGTCAGTCATATTAATGCGCGCGCGCGCGCGTGTGAGTGTGTGTGTGTCTGTGTGTGTGTTCAGTTTAACGTCTTTTCATTGTTTAGTGATATTAGACGGGTGTGTGTGTGTGTGTTTGTGTGTACGTGTTTGTGTGTGTGTGTGCGCGCGCGTGTGTGTGTCAGTGTTTGTGTGTCTGTGTGTGCTTATCATCCTCTCTCTCTCCCCTTTACTCCACTTGTCTCTGTCTCTCGCTCTCTGGCTCGCACTCACGCTCTGTCTCTTTCTGCCTGTCTCCTGTTGACTCAGTGTGCCCGGCTTTGGTGTTTAAAAACCAAAATCTGCGCACTGATGTCAAAGACAATGTCGCGATCTCTGTTACAAACAGTTTTAGAACAGACTTCCCAATCTGTTTTGCGGGCTGTTTTCTGTTCTCTGACACGAGAAAATCATATTTCAGTTATATTACTTTTAGACAATAGCTCTGAGCCAACACGATCTCAATGCCCTGACGAAGCTGGTAGGTGTGTGGGCATAAATATGGTCAGCCGTTAAACTGGCACACGTACGCCGTAACAGAGCCTCTTGTTGCGGCATCTATAATTGTCGCCCTGCACATAGGCGATTATTGTCGCCTTGGCTCCATGACATTAGATGAAGGTTCGAATCCTGAGGTCGTGGCAAGGATCGCAATAACAGCAGCTGTGATAGCAAGACTCAGACCATATCGAGAGAGACAAGAACACCACCAACCTGCGCGCCATTATTTTGATTTGATATGGATACTTATTATATATAGCGCCTATCCTCGGGCATTCCGTAATGAACTGAGATTCGTCCCCAATCACACCCAAAATACAGTTACTACGACACGTACACAATTCACGCGGAATATTGTGACGTCAACCACTCAAGGCACGGCAGAAAAAGAACAAACAGAAGTAAGAATTACGTAGAAAAACAAAACGAAAAAGTCCAAAGGTTCCGGAAGTCAAAAAGGAACACGAACGTACTCTAGATAAAGAAATAGAGATCAGCAGATGGGGAAAAAAAAAAGGGTCTAAAACAAAAGAGAAAGATTAGCAAGGCCTTCAAGACTCACCTATGATACACTTTTTAAAAAATCTAATCATTAAAATGTGTTTTGTATTTGTTAGTATAAAGCTTAAAAAAAGAAGTCCTGATGGCAGATTCGAACCCCTGTGTTCGGGTGAGAAGAAACCCAATACACTATCGTGGCTCCTTAACTGACGTTCAAAAAATTAATTTTTAAACATGCTTTTTTAAAGGGTGATAAATCGATTGGGGTATTCCCAGTGAGAACACTGTTTAAATCATTATTCTGGTGTATCTTGGGCATTCAAAAAATCTTTAAGGGCAATTAAAAAATCTTTTTAAGTCCGCGGCAAAGGAGACGTGGCTATCCCCGCAATCACACTGCAACATTTAGCCGTTTTCTCTGGATCTAGATAGATGTACAAGTTTAGTTACACCCGCCGGGAATGTACCACAGGGTCTATTCAATTTTTCTTTTATATTCATTCTAATTTTATAGTTTTAAAGTTGATATGAAAATTGAGTATTCTGTTAAACTAATAACACGTAGAGCCAAGTAGAAGTACTTCTAAACGTCGTATGAAATGAAAAGGACTTCATTTTGAGAAAAGTCAAGACTGGTCATTTTTACGTTTCATCAAGGGTATTAACTCTCATGGTTTATTATTTTAAACTGTGAATTCCGACTGATTCTGTTGATATTTTTATGGCAGTTTGGGGCATAATCCAGTAAGTGATGAGGCGTTCACAAGTCTTTCTCTGAATAAATATTTAACAGTCTCCTCCAACTTTCCATCACATGTTATCGTGTATTGTCGGTTGAATATAGGATTGAACGGGTAGGTCAATAACTTGAAACAAAATGGCGATCTTCACTGTCGCGAGGAATATGAGCACGCGCTTAGAATATGTATAAATATGTGTACGGAATTGATTTTTGCCCATGAAATTCAGAGCTCAGCCCATAGATCTATGAAGTCCACTGGTAGTATTGATTTTAGTATTTTCCGAAAAAGACCACGTGGGCGAATGAACATAGTGAAAGCCCAGTACACTGAGAGTAAAACACAAGCATTTTATGTATTGAGTATAATTTCAGAATGTAATGTTTAAGATGAGAAAGATCAGTTTAAAGCGAATCAACCCACCTAGAATTATTTACAGATTAATTTCCCTTTTTTACTATCTGCAGCAAAGACATGCACCAGAAATATAACTTCCATGCTTAGGAAAAGAAGTTCCTGTTTGAACAAAAAAACAAAAAAAACAAAAAAAGATAAAAAATGACTGCTCTTGTTGTTGTATCAGATTATCAGATCAAAGTGCCAAGTTAAAAAAAAAAAAAAAAATATATATATATATATATATCTATATAAAACAGTAAATTTGGCTTCTTCTTTTTCATTTTTTGTGCCCATACCAGAGGTGCAATATTGTTTTAAACAAGATGACTGGAAAGAACTGAATTTTTCCTATTTTTATGCCAAATTTGGTGTCACCTGACAAAGCATTTGCAGAGAAAATGGCAATGTTAAAGATTACCACACACACACACACACACACACACACACACACACACACAGAGAGAGAGAGAGAGAGAGAGAGAGAGAGAAATCTGTTGTGATAAAAAGAAATACAAACACAAATACCCTTTTCCGGATCCAGAGCTGGGTTGCCAAAAGCGATCTTATTTGCAACGCTAAGTTCGTTCAGCGTTGAGAACGTTCATAAGTGAATGGGTGGAGCAAAGAGTTAGGAAACTCCTTACGGTAAGCAAACTTAGTGCTGCTACTAAAATCGCTTAAGCAATCAAGCCCAGGTTATTATCATGGGTGATTACGAAATCGATATTTTGGAGGAAAAAAAAATAATTGAAAGGCACTGAAGGGGATTTCAGTGATAGTATTTTTTTTTCTTTGGCCCATGTGTGTGTTTAAGCACAATGTGAGTTTAATGTGTTAAACATAGAGAGATATAGAATCTTTTCACTCATACCACTTATAGGTTGTAAGCCTTCCGGATTATACCGTATTTCCGGATCGTGAACAGTTTATTTCGTTGGCCTTCAGATCCGCAGTATTCATTGGGTGCTGCTCGGTTGGTTGCCAGAATATTAGCTGTGGGTTTCAAGACGGCATGACAAATCTATTTCTTGTCTGCAGTTAAAAGAAAAAAGAAATTCTGGACAGAACAAATAGAATGACACTTACTACACCAACGACGTGTCTATTGCATACGGATATTTGAAACACGGTACAGGTTTTACTAGAATGAACATTTTCAAAACTATTCGACTGCAGCCATTTTGCCTGTAAAGTCCGTCACTTCTGCATTAGTTAGGCATACGTACTTTTGTTCTGAAGTAGAATCTGAGCGGTATGTCATGAAAAAGACAGGAACATGTCAAAGGTTCGACCGATGCGACTGTAACCATGAGATGCTTGGATATTATTGAAATGCGGATACTTTGTGTGTGTGTGTGTGTGTGTGTGTGTGTGTGTGTGAGACAAAATACAGCACACCTGCAGATCTGGACAAATTCTTACATTGACGGTGAACATAAATATATGATTTGGATCAACTTACGCAATTTCGGGATCGCCTGGTTGCGGTAATTCAACTGTTAATACGAAACAAAAATAGCCTAAAATAGGAAATTACAGGCTTTTGGGGTGGTTGTTGTTGTTGTTGTTTGTTTTTGTTTTTCTCTTTCTCTTTTTTCGGGTGGTGGTGGTGGGGGGTGTTTGTTTTTGTTGTTGTTGTTTGTTTGTTTGTTTTTACGATCTACCGGAGCCGAAAAGCCGTGATATATAGAATCTTTAAACTTTGATCTGAATCTATTATTATGACAGTGGAAGAATATTCGTCCGATCCGCCGATCCTAATTTTGACGAAAGATTGGACTGTTTCAGTACTGGTGACCCTCCCTCACCTACCCCGTGATTTTCAAATTTAAACTTTTTAATATGGTTAGTGTTGCTGTTCTTACAATATTAAGCCGTAAATGTTTGGGTGTTGTTTTTTTTCATAAATTTTTTTAAGCGGTGTGTGTGTGTGTGTGTGGGGGGGGGGGGGGGGGGAGGGGGGGAAGGGGCGGGAGGATGAGGTGGCAGGCTCCACAAGTTCAATGACAAATTACAATAATATGTCGGCTTTCTAAATCAAAGGAGCTAACTGTACATGGCATTGTCAGCCTGACGTCCAGACGCCTGTATTTCAAAGAACAGAGGTAAACACACACACACACACACATTGAAAAGAGTCCACCGCTTTTCCTCGCGTCTTCCCTTGAGTAGACATGAATGCTTCAAAAAGGAACTTGCTGGCTTTGAAGTTGGAGACTTTTTTTCCACAGACGTTCTTTTTTTTTTTGTATTCACTTAGACCTGCGGTGTCATGTTGCTATCAAAACAAACACCTCACAAAGCCGCTGGCTCTCACGGTGTGAACGCTTGCCCCTCACATCATGTTGGCGTGTGGAGGATCAAACAATGTGCACAGTGTGTTTAAAAAAACAAAAAACAAAACAAAAAAAACCAACAAAAAAACCCCAAAATAAAAGCAACTTGTTCAGCTGAAAGACTGCATCTCTCTCTCTCTCTCTGTGCGTCTCTTTCTCTTACAGACCGATCGCACACAGTCTCTCTCTCTCTCTCTCTCTTTCAGAACGATCGCACACAGTCTCTCTCTCTCTCTTTCAGAACGATCGCACACAGTCTCTCTCTCTCTCTTTGAGAACGATCACACACAGCCTCTCTCTCTCCCTCTGTATATATATACGTTCTCTCTCTGTATATATGTGTGTATATATATATATATATATATATATATGTGTGTGTGTGTGTGTGTGTACATGTATATATATATAGATACATACATATATATATATATACATACATACAGATACATACAGAGAGAGAGAGATGGGAAGGTGATGCGACAGAGGAAAAAGAGACCTTTGGTCCATTTCGGTTGTCTTGATTTGACTCAAAAAAACATTTCGTTCCCAGGTCTGAATAACGTCACGTGTGTGTGTGTGTGTGTGTGTGTGTGTTTGCGGCTAGTTCTTTGAACACTGCTCTCATATCATATTCGTGTTGCAGGGGGTTTACTGAATACGAGAGTTCAGCAATCTGGCTACACCCCCCAGTTCACCCTTTTGTAATCTATCGCACCTGTTACGCGGGGCTGTTTTAATTGGTGCAGGAATTACGTTCGTTATCAGATTGGCTTCCTCACGAATTTTATGAAGTATAGCAACTTCACAGCTCAAGATCGTTATACATTCAGGTGTGTGAGTGAGTGTGTGTGTGTGTGTGTGTGTGTGTGTGTGTGTGTGTGTGAGATACACATCCAGATAGTCGGAACAGCAATTACCTCTTCTGCTGTTCTGATGGTCATAGTCGAACACGACTATCATACACATATGCTGTACAGTGATGGCAGTGCATAGTAATAATGGCCGTGTTCACGTGCCTCCAGCCCAGCTGGGCTGAGGGACATCTCGGGGAGCGGTTGCGGGGACTGCGGCCAGTGGACGGTGAGGTTGGTTTGGGGGCTGGCCAGATGACGGGATGGCTAACGTCGCCAATATAACACTTTTCCTCGGGATTTTCCAACTTGCTGAGCTGATGGCCCTGGGTCAGCGCCGAAAACCTCCTTCATCACCGTCGACGGCCTGCACTTCTCACCTCGTCTGTTGCGGCTGCTGCACTGTGAATGGACGGGTCCTGGAGCCATTGCATTGCTCGGACGGAAGAGCCTAGTATGGTCGCAACCCGCTACTAACTGTGTGTAGTATGGAACTGACCAATGACGAAGTTCGGTCAACGTAGGCATTTAGTTGCGTTTAACTGTCAAAAAGTTAGAACCAGGCCATTTAGTTGCGTTTAACTGTCAAAAAGTTAGAACCAGGCCATTTAGTTGCGTTAAACTGTCAAAAAGTTAGAACCAAGCAATGCAACTGGCACCAGATCACCATTCCGCTGTGGTCTGCTCTGGAGACGCACCTTACGCCAATCTAATATCACCTACAGTGAAAAGACGTTAACTCTCTCCATACGAACGGCGAATGAGACGACGTTAACAGCGTTTCACCCCAATTACCATCATCAAAATATTGCAAGCGGAAGGCTCTTATACTGAAGAGGTGAATGTTGACAAAGAATACCACAATTCTGACGATGGAAGCTAAAGGTTGGGTCATTCAGACACCCACTGCACATCCGAGGGGTCTGTGTAGAGAAGAAGAGAGGACTGGCCGTACTGAGTGAGTTAAACTAAAGAACGAACCTTACGTCAAAGGACGGCTACATGAGGGCGGGTGGTGGCTGGCGACTGCTGTCGTTCCCATTGTTGGTGGGAGTGTGGCGTTGTGGGACGTGCAGGTCATCAGGCCACACTTGGATCTTCACCCCCCGACAACTAGACCAGCCGCGAACAGTATCTCACAATGCGAATGACTTACACATTGAACAACCACCGACAGCTTCAGAGAGACACTTCCACTGATCACAGCATCGAAAGGTTTCACCTTGAGGGCGTCTGTCAATGGGTCGTAAGACTCCACTTGACAATGACAGTGTGTCTTGTGATGGTCCTTGAAGTCTAAACTCTCGACTCATATCGGAGGTTGACATACGCTTACAGTTAGGCCAACAGCACAGTGAGGGCTGTACGATCAATGGTTTATCCATTGCAGATAGAAGTCATTTACAGATCGTAGTCTTATGCGAAGGACTGGCTCTCAAACTGGGAGGCAAGTTTGCACTGGCTCTTAGTGCTGCAGCTTTGGGGGCTAGTTGGACTTTGGAAACCACCCCCATCGCCGACTGTCCTAAAACCCTCTTGGACAAGACAGCGGGGATGTGACTTGGCCCGGACACTTTTCCACAATAACCAATTTCTAGCCTGGACAGTCGGGACAGTAGCTGCCCCCTCTGCTGCTCTGGTGGCCACAGTCGGACACGACTGACGATCATACGATGGTCCTTGGCGGTCAGTGGAGGTGTGAAGTGGTGTGGACTGGCTGACCCTGGCGTCCATCAGATAGACCTGTGACCTGTGACCCGTGACCCCTGGCAGCACTAACGGGGACAGGACGCTGACAGGAGACTGTGGGGAGACTGTCTGTCCCATCCCTGTTCGGGGTGGGTGACGATAATAACTACAATCGAGGTCTTTATTTATAGGTGCGTTGAATTTTATTATGCGGAGAAACATCAAAGCGCTTTTCACTCACGACTCTCCTACGCGTGCATAACTCAGAGCCACAGACAGCACTGCGCTGTCTGAGATGTTAGTTGGGTTGTTAGTGTCTGTGCTGTCTGTGCTGTGTTCCTAACCAAACGGGTGAAAGACAACACTGCAATTTTCTTTCTGACTCACATAAAACTGTCTTTTTTGGGGGGCGGGTGGGGTGGTGGTGGTGGTTCAAAGCATACTCGCTACTGTCGAAACATACGCGAACACGTAAATACATCTACACGCGCGCGAACGCACGCGCACATGCACATACAAACGCACTTACACACCAACATAATTATGCACATTTGCACACTCTCTGTCCGTGACTCTTTCTGTCTCTCTCTGTCTGTCTGTCTGTCTGTCTCTGTTTCTTTCTTTCTTCCCCCTCTCTCTCCCCATTATTTCTCTTTCTCAAACACACACGAACACCAACCCCTCTTTTTTTCGGGTTTTGTTGTTGTTGTTGTTCAGAGCATACTCGGTACTGTCGAGAGCACTTACATATATATCTACACACGCGCGAACGCATGCACACACACACACACACACACACACACACACACACACACACACACACACACACACACACACACTAACATGGGCGCATTTGCACACTCTCTGTCTGTCCCTGTCTCTGTCTGTCTTTTCCTCTCTCTCTCTCTTTCTTTCTTTCTTTCTTTCTTCACCCTCTTTCTCTGCTTTCTCTCTCTCTCTCTCATACACACGCGTACATCAACCCCTCTCTTTTCTATCTATTCTCACTGTTAGTGAAAAGACATAAAATCGATCAACAACAACAACAACAACAACAACACCACAACAGAAAACTGTAAAGTTGTCAACAAAGACGTGTCTGTGTGTATATGAATGTTGCATTAAGTATTGTGGTCATTATCGATTCTCTTACATTTCTCTTACAACGCTTTCGCTCGAACTTTTCGTTGTGTTTTAAACACGGAGAGAGACACAGAGAGAGAGAGAGAGAAGACGAGGCAAATGGTTTATTATACGAACATATGGGAAGGGGGTTGGATGGGGGGTTGGGGGCAGAGAGAGAGAGAGGGGGGAGGAAAGTCTGGAAGAAAGTAACGTGTAGAGAACCCCAAAAGAAAGACAAAGAAAGAAAGAACATGTGTGTTCCAAGCATATGCTTGCGACAGAGCGAAAAAAAAAAAATATTGAGAGAGAAAGAATGAGACAGACAAGTAGAGAAACAGACATAAAAAGACAGACAGACAGACAGACAGACTAATGGTATTGCATAGAATAGTCAAGAGCAGGAACGCTATTGCACTGAAGCGACAAGCGTAATAATGCTATTGCTATTGCACCAAGTCCACAAGAGCAGTCTTGATATTTCAGAAAATCAACAAAAGTAGTAACACGTTTCCACTAGGGTCAACAAGAGCAGAGATACTGTAACACTGAATCAACAAATGCAGTAACATTTTTGCATTGAATCTACAAGAGCGATAACACGACTGCACAAATTAAACAAAAGCAGTAACACTGTAGCATGGAGTCTACAAGAGCAGTTCACTATTGCATGAAGTCAACAACAGTCGTAACACTATTGCATGAAGTCAATAACAGCAGTGCACTATTGCATGACGTCAACAAGAGCGGTGCACTATTGCATGAAGTCAACAAGAGCAGTACACTATTGCATGAAGTCAACAAGAGTGGTACACTATTGCATGAAGTCACTTGCATGAAGTCAACAAGAGCAGTACACTATTGCATGAAGTCAACAAGAGCAGTACACTATTGCATGAAGTCAACAAGAGCGGTACACTATTGCATGAAGTCACTTGCATGAAGTCAACAAGAGCGGAACACTATTACATGAAGTCGACAAGAGCAGTACACTATTGCATGAAATCAACTGGTTTGGTGACTATACGATTTTTGTGATCTCACACATAGCGTCCGGTTCTCAGACACACTAACTATGTTGATCAGAAACACCAAACAGGACTCGTGGTAAGCTGTCATGGACTGACAGCCTGGTGGTTTAATGTTCAAACCCCACCAGAAACGCACGGGATTTTAAGGCTCCAGTCAGACCTTAAGGGCCCAAACAGGAATAGTGGACCCACTGATATGATTGGTATCCAAGAACATTGTCAGATATTCTTTCACCAACACTGCAGGTGTCTGCATCTGTTGGACTTGGTTGACAGTAGAATATGTCACAGGGGAAAGAGTGGAGTGTTGTTGTTGTTGTTTTTCGTTTGGTCTTTATCCAGATGATTTTGAATAAAATTTTAAGATAAAAACCCAACCAACTAAAGATCAAGAAGACACCCCCGCAATACACAAAGGTCTTGTTGGCAAAAAAACAATTATCAAAGGTTTCATCATGGTGGGATTGTCTTTGGAAGAGGGGCTGATGCAGTGTCTGTTGTCATCTCCAAGAGGATTCTCGAACAGTGTGGAGGAAAGAAGTAGAATAGTTAACAGCGTTTCAGCCCAATTACCATCATCAAAATATTGCAAGCGGAAGGCTCTTATACTGAAGAGGTGAATGTTGACAAAGAATACCACAATTCTGACGACGGAAGCTAAAGGTTGGGTCATTGAGACACCCACTGGACATCCGAGGGGTCTGTGTAGAGGAGAAGAGAGGACTGGCCGTACTGAGTGAGTTAAAACACTTGTCTGCCAGTACGATGTCCGTGAGGGTCTGGGTTCGAATCCCGTTCTCGCCACTACTCCCAAGTTGGACTGGAAAATCAAAGTGAGCTTTTTAGTCATTCCATTCGGATGAGACGATAAATCGAGGTCCCGTGTGCAGCTTGCACATGGTGCACTGAAAAAAAAGAACGTATGGCAGCGTAAGTAATGTCCTCAGGGCAAAATTATTTAGAATAAATCCACTCTCACCCCACCACGCCCACACTCCCACAGTAGCATGTGACGTTTTTGCTTATTATAATTTTAAAAGCATCTAGTTCTAACCTGTAAACTAGTGAATTGATCTGTCTTAGTTTGGATATACTGTTGTGAGGGTAAAACTGAAAAACATTATGAACTTCATTTACACTTTTGGGCACTTTCTAAAAGTGGAAACAAACTACTGTTCTAAACTTCTGTTCTTGTCACATGATTCTTTTTCTAACAGAATGTAACTATATGATAAAAGAAAATGGGAGAATTCAAATGTATATTTCTTATTTCCTTGTTTGCACCGTTTTTGGCAGCTTTGTCGGCCCATTCACTGGGTGAGATTACTAGGTGTGAAGCACCCAACAAAATGTTATATTTGTATCTCCTAAAATTTGGTAGGTGTGTTATGATTATGTTTGGTTGTAATTCTTTGATAAACACTTCACCTTGTCCTCAATCTGAATCAACCATTTTCGTATCCTAATGTCTACATCTAAACTGTGTGAAAAGTATAAATTGCCCACCGTGTTCTCATTCAGACCAACTTTTTTATGTGGAGAAAGCTGTGTTAATTATGTTTTTAAGGAGTTAGAGTGGGTGCACTGTTGATTTGTCTGGACTTTTAAATATGGAGTGATGGCCTAGAGGTAACGTGTTCGCCTAGGAAGCGAGAGAATCTGAGCGCGCTGGTTCGAATCACGGCTCAGCCACCGATTATTTTCTCCCCCTTCCACTAGACCTTGAGTGGTGGTCTGGACTCTAGTCATTCGGATGAGACGATAAACCGAGGTCCCGTGTGCAGCATGCACTTAGCGCACGTAAAAAGAACCCACGGCAACAAAAGGATTGTTCCTGGCAAAATTCTAGTAGAAAAATCCACTTCGATAGGAAAAACAGATAAAACTGCAGGCAGGAAAACATAAAATAAAAAAATAAAAAAAAGGGTGGCGCTGTAGCGTAGCGACGCGCTCCCCATGGGGAGAGCAGCCCGAATTTCACACAGAGAAATCTGTTTTGATTTAAAAAAAAATAATTTAAAAAAAAGAGAAATACAAATACAAATAAATGGCTGTGATGCTGAGTGGATGGCCCGTGGTCAGAGCTGTGGGGGATGGCGGGGGACTGGAGTTGTGAAAAGATAAAGAGGAGGGAAAAGGAGAGGGCGACTGAGGCTAAGGAAGAGGTTGCAGAGTTTATGTGAGAAAGCGAAAGAACCGATATATCTTTAGTAGTAGTAGTAGTAGTAGTAGTAGTAGTAATGGTATCGTTATCGTGACTATTATTATTATTATTATTATCATCATTATCATTATTAACATTATTGTGATTTTATATATTGTGTTCTCATGTGCGTTTTGGGTGTGTTTTACGATCACGTATTCATGTGTACATAAAACGCTTTCTACGCTATTTAGCTATGATACAATATGATGCTATCTTGTCGCCCACAAGCCAATTTTCCATGTATTTTTCCGTGATGATATTAAAGTGATTTTGATTGATTTGATGAACTGCTCGATTATGTGTGTGTGTGTGTGTGTGTGTGTGTGTGTGTGTGTGTGTGTGTTTAAAAGGAGCACCAATTTCGCTCGCCCCGCTCCCTTCCCCACCTTCACACACACACGCGCTCGCGCACGCACGCACGCACACACACACACACACACACACACACACACACACACACACACACATCGTGTAATTACATGTTCTGTCATGATAACGACGACGACGACGACGATGACTACAGCTGCATAAGCAATATCTAACACTATTGATCATCATCAACATTACGAACATCACCATCCTCATGACACACATTTAGCTTGAAATCAACACACAGTTCAAGTCAGGTTTGTGCGACAAACATCAAACACAATTCCTCACCAGAAACATACTTCATCTTTGATCCAACAGATTCATGCTTCTCTGATTATCTGGAGGAGGACCATAAGAACGAAAGTGGCAGAGTGGTTAAGAAGCTTATCTGACGGGGCAGTTTCCGCAAGTTCCTGGGTTCGAAACTCGGTCTCGCCCTTTCATCCCAAGTTTGACTGGAAAAATCGAACTGATTGAGCGTCTCGTCATTCGGGTGAGATAATAAATCGAGGTCCCATATGCAACACGCGCTGAAAAGAACCCATGGCAACATAAGTGTTGTCCTTTGGTAATATTCTGTTGAGGAAATAATAATAATAATAATAATAATGGATACTTATATAGCACACTATCCAGAAATCTGCTCTGGGTGCTTTACAAAAACGCTTTTGTTAACATAAAACATTACATCTATGTTACATACACACACCAAAATGTGACCACACACACACACACACACACACACACACACACACACACACACACACACACACACACACACACTGCATACATACATTTTAACATACATGTGTATCTAACAGCTACCCTAACACATACGCACACATAGGCAGGCACAACTTACATAAACACACGCACACACAATACACAGTCATATACATGCATGTAGTTGTGTTCACATACATATGTATACACACATAGTCAAACACAGCTAACGCAAAGGAAGTGGACCTGCCACAATTGAACTTAATACTGAGGGAAAAGGTGAGTTTTGAGACGAGATTTAAAAGATGCTAGGGAATCAGAATGACGGAGGTTATCAGGGAGCTTGTTCCACGTCTTTGGCGATTGAAAAGAAAATCTGATAGTTCACATGACATATATGCATACGCTCAGTGTCGATACTACATCATTACACACACACACACACACACACACACACACACACACACACACACACACACACACACACATTTCATCTCCATGCCTGATTGTTTATTCATGTCTCAGTTTCAGTTTCGCAGGGAGGTGTCACTGCATTCGGATAAACCCATATACGCTACCCAGCTATACACTGCGCGGCAGGCAGATGTCTGTACAGCGGCATATGTGTGTGTGTGTGTGTGTGTGTGTGTGTGTGTGTGTGTGTGCGTGCGTGCGCGCGCGTGCGTGTGTGTGTGTGAAGGTGGGGAAGGGAGTGGGGCGAGCGAAATTGATGCTCCTTTTAAACACAGTTCAAAGATGAAGTATGTTTTTGGTGAGGAATTGTGTTTGATGTTTGTCGCACAAATTTTTTGCTTATTTATCATCATTGTTGTCTTATTTATTTATTTATTTATTTATTATTATTATTATTATTATTATTATTTTATTATTATTATCATTACTACTACCTTTTTTATATCATAATTATTATTTATTTATTTATGTAAGCTTATCTATTATTTATTCACCTTTTTTTTTCCTCAAGGCCTGACTAAGCGCGTTGGGTTACGCTGCTGGTCAGGCATCTCCTTGGCAGATGTGGTGTAGCGTATATGGATTTGTCCGAACGCAGTGACGCCTCCTTGAGCTACTGAAACTGAAACTGATACGCATACAATCAATGCCTAACTGGAGCGTCGGGCTATGCCGCTGTACAGACGTCTGCCTGCCGCGCAGTGTATAGCTGGGTAGCGTATATGGGTTTATCCGAATGCAGTGACACCTCCCTGCGAAACTGAAACTGAGACATGAATAAACAATCAGGCATGGAGATGAAATGATTAACAAATAGTAAAGAGTGCTAACTCTCTCCAGTCACTGAAACTGAGACAGTTTTGAAAAAAAAAGGGTATGCCAGAAACGGCCCGGGGGGGGTGTTGATCCACTAGAGGGGGGACCATTCCTGTAGCACGGCACCTGTCACGCTATCATTCCAGCACAATCGACAGCGGGTCACTCAGGCGTGACAAGGGCTGTGACCTTGACAGCGGGGCCATTGATCCGGTACTGTAAATGAGAGCCCCCCCACCCACCCCCGGCACCCCCCCCCCCCTCAACCCCTTCAATCAATCCTCCCTGTCCGCACCGCCACCCTCTCCGATGAAATGAACCGTACGGGTGTCGGGACTTGGCGTGTGGGATTCCGCGGTCGTGAAGACAGAAGAAGTTTGTGTGGAGTGATGGCCTAGAGGAAACGCGTCCGCCGAGGAAGCGAGAGAATCTGAGCGCGCTGGTTCGAATCACGGCTCAGCCGCCGCCATTTTTCACCCCCCCCTCCACTAGACCTTGAGTGGTGGTCTGGACGCTAGTCCTTCGGATGAGACGATAAACCGAGGTCCCGTGTGCAGCATGCACTCAGCGCACGTAAAAGAACCCACGGCAGCAAAAGGGTTGTTCCTGGCAAAATTCTGTAGAAAAATCCACTTCAATGGTAAAAACAAATAAAGCTGCACGCAGAAAAAAAACCAAACAAACAAAAAAAAACAAAAAAAAAACCAAACCGGGTGGCGCTGGGGAGAGCAGCCCGAATTTCACGCGGAGAAATCTGTTGTGATAAAAAGAAAATATAAGTAAATAGAGGTTGAAGGAAGCTCTAAAACTTTGGCTAACGGGGTAGTGAAAGCTAAGTCTCACGTCCATCTGTTCATAAGGTGTAGAAGTTCGAGCCCCGGTGTGTGAAGGATGGGATATTTTCTGTTGGGGGTGTTTTCTAAGCCTGCCAGGTCAACAAACGTGCAGACCTGCTCGTGCCTGAATCCGTTCAAAGGAATATGACGAGCATTGGAATAGTACGCACGTTAACTCACTCAGTACAGCCAGTCCTCTCTTCTCCTCTACACAGACCCCTCGGATGTCCAGTGGGTGTCTGAATGACCCAACCTTTAGCTTCCGTCGTCAGAATTGTGGTATTCTTTGTCAACATTCACGTCTTCAGTATAAGAGCCTTCCGCTTGCAATATTTTGATAATGGTAATTGGGGTGAAACGCTGTTAACGTCGTCTCTTTCGCCGTTCGTATGGAGAGAGTTAAAGGAATATGACGAGCACTGGAATAGTACGCACGTTAAAAAACAACAACAAAAAACAAAACAACAACAACAACAACAAACACACATAAAAACCAACCTTCCGCAGTTGTGTCAGAGTTTGAGGGGAAACAGATGTATCAGTACTGTTGCCTTGTCCTCCCCTCCCCCTCTCCCGAAAACTGGAAATGGCTGCCTGAAATCATTTTGCTTGTCGCCCATACGACCGCAAAGAAGCCATTTCAACGTTGACGATAACTGCCTGCATAGACGGGGTAAAATACACACACACGCGCGCGCGCGCACACACACACACACACACGCACACGCGCGCACGCACACACACACACACACACACACATTGAAAACATCACTGAATATTCTCACCCTTTAGTTTTATAGCACTGATTGGAACCTTTTTTTCTTTTTTTTTTAATTTGAACTTTAAGACGAATTTACTACCAATAGCACAATGTCTTGAATGTTTATGTTTTAATCATTGAGTATAAATGCAGTGTTTCTCAGTGAAATCACTGTGCATTGTGAGCATGGTTTTAATGACTTTCAGTATGATGCCCTGGGAAATTATTTGAGCGATGAGTAGAGAGTATTATCAATACGATCCCAGTATCCTTTTTCTCTTTCTTGTTGTTTATAATCCAGCCGACCACACAGGGCTATATTATCAGGACTGTCCTAAAGTCCTGTGGGGAGAGGTGGGGGTGGGGGTGGGGTGGGGGTGAGTGAAAGGAGGAATCTTTGAGCAATAAGCATCAGTGTACCAACATAAATACGATGTCTTGAGGGTCATTCTTTTAGCACTGATGGTGGATGTTTCAGCACTAACATAATGTCTTGGAGGGTTGGGTTTTTTTTAACATAGATTTTGGTGTTGTTGTTTTTTTCCAACATGGCATAGCATAGCATAGCATAGCATAGCATAGCATAGCACAGCAGAGACATAGGGAAGGGAGCTCCGCGGAGCGACTCATTTCTGGACACATGGCCAGCCCGAAAAGCCTAGCACTCCGTGGACTCTGCAATGAGGGGGGGATGAGGGAGTGATGAGGAAGAGGCAGAGGCCTCATTACGGATGTAAATGAAGGTTGTACAGATAGTGCTGATGGACAGATGAGGGCAAGAGGTAGCGGGGAGAGTGGGGACAGTGGGCTGGGGGTGGGGGTGGGGGTGTATTCAGGGGAGGGAGTGTGGGTGGGGTGGGGGGGGGTGGGAGGGTGTAACAGGTGAGTCATGTGTTTATATACATAATTTCATGTAATTATATACACATAATGAATAGATAGAGATACGATATATTAAGCATGTACACAAACAAAGCACACACGCTCGCGCAAGTAAGTGAAAGTTAACTACCTGTGTGTGTGTGTGTGTGTGTGTGTGTGTGTGTGTGTTGTGTGCGTGTGTGTGTGTGTGTGTGTTGTGTGTGTGTGTGTGTGTGTGTGTGTGTGTGTGTGTGTGTGTTTCCGCGCACACGAGAGCAAGCGCGTCCATGTATGTGTGTGTATCTGTCTGTCAGTCTGTCTATAATATTATGTCTGGATGTCTGTGTGTGTGTGTGTTTGTGTCTGTGCCTGTGTGCGTGCACAAAAAAACAACAACAACTGAGAGATGGTTACGCGGTTTGCTGGGTTTCAGAATATGAGAGAACTGTGAAGGAGGTATAAAGGAACGTACTGTTTGTCCCACTTCTATCGGTTTCCGAATGACTTGGCAAAGACTGGAGTCATTGTAACAGTGCTGTGTAGTCACGCACTATAGAAGAAGAAGAAGTTTAAGAAGAAGTATAATCAAACAGCGCCTTTCCATGTAAACCATGCTCAGATGCGCTGAGCACTGTTAAAATCGACGTTTAAAACATGCATTTAAACACTAAAATAGAAAAATGGTGTGTGTCCGTGGAAAACTTTTCTCTGAAAATACTTCGTCTGCCAATACCAAATTTGGCTGAAACCAAGTTTGAAATGACAAGAGAGGCAAGGCCTTCAAGACTCACTTGTGATACACTTAAAAAAAATAAAATAAAATAAAAAAAATTAAAAAAAATCCAAGCTTTTTATGTATTGAGTATAATTTCAAAATGTAATGTTTAAGATTAGAAAGATCAGTTTAAAGCAAATTAACTCCCATACCATTAATTACAGAGTAATTTCCCTTTTTTACTATCTGCACCAAAACGTTTGCAAAATAAATAAAACTTCCATGCTTAGCAAAAGAAGTTCCTGTTTGAACAAAAAATGATAATAATGACTGCTCTAGTTGTTGGGTCAGAATATCAGATCAAAGTGCCAAGTTTAGAGAATACAAAAAAATATAAATATAACAGTAAATGCAGTTTGCATATAATTAGGCTTCATTCTTTTTTTTTTTGTGCCCATCCCAGAGGTGCAATATTGTTTTAAACAAGATGACTGGAAAGAACTGAATTTTTCCTATTTTTATGCCAAATTTGGTGTCAACTGACAAAGTTGTTGCAGAGAAAATGTCAATGTTAAAGTTTACCACGGACACACAGACACACACACACAGACAACCGAACACCGGGTTAAAACATAGACTCACTTTGTTTACACAAGTGAGTCAAAAATCTTCACAGTCATACCAATGATAGGTTGTAAGTCTCCCGAATTAAGCTGTAATTCCGGATCATCAACGGTTTATTTCGTTGAGATTCGTTCCGAAATCCGAAGATTCTAAAAACCGCTTTCCACTGAGTTGTTGGACGTGTTTGGTGACAAGACGACATGACCTCGTTTTTCTTGTTCACAATTAAAAGGAAAGAAATACAAATTCTGGACAGAATACATACAACGATACTAACTACACCATCGACGTGTTTACTGCGCATGAATATTCTAAACTGGACACTGAATTAACTGGAATGAACATAAAAGAAGAATTGAATCAATCTTTTCTTGCAAGCCATTGTAGACTGGTTCGTGCAGATCTACCATGTGTTGCGATGAAGTGATGGCAACGTCTCCTTTACCGCCGAAATAAAAGAATAATCGAGATATTCTAAAACACACACAAAAAAACACGCTTTAACTCACTCAGTACGGCCAGTCCTCTCTTCTCCTCTACACAGACCCCTCGGATGTCCAGTGCGTGTCTGAATGACCCAACCTTTAGTTTCCGTCGTCAGAATTATGGTATTCTTTGTCAACATTCACCTCTTCAGTATAAGAGCCTTCCGCTTGCAATATTTTGATGATGGTAACTGGGGTGAAACGCTGTTAACGTCGTCTCTTTCGCCGTTCGTATGGAGTGAGTTAAACGGTGTTATTACGCCCAATACAATGACGTTTATTTATCGCACGAAGAAGAAAACAACAACATTGCCTGAACTATTAAATTAAGGCAATTGTCGTCAGACGCGCAACAGCAGTGGGGATCAGTCAGCTTGCTTCGGAACTGAGCATGCATGGTTCCATCCAGCTCGCTTTCTCTTCCCAAGCTTATTTGATATGTCATATTTAATACAGAACACTTCTTTATGATTTTTTTTCTCTCTTTTTTTCCCCCCTCGTGATTCCTTTACTGGATAAAGCGCGAAGCACAAGTGAGTCTTGAAGGCTTTGCCTTTTGTTTCTTTTTTGTTTTTTTTTACCTCCCTTTTTTCTTGAGGGAAATACGCTCTTGTTAACCATGTGCATATGGATTTGTACAGATAAATATCACCATGGTGATATAATGTGCTTGGATTTTGCGAGTGGGGGGGAGTTGGAGGGCGGAGGGGGGGGGGGTGAAAGGACACAACAGGTTTCTTATAAAAAGGTATGGTGGTCATCAGCCTGGTAGACAAAACTTGAACCGTTCTTTTTTTTTTTTTTTTTTTTACTTACCTGTGAATCTTCCACCCACCTCTGCACTCTTCCTCATCTCTACCGTTGACTTCACCAAGTAGATTTAACTCTCTCCATACGAACGCGAAAGAGACGACGTTGACAGCGTTTCACCCCAATTACCATCATCAACATATTACAAGCGGAAGGCTCTTATACTGAAGAGGTGAATGTTGACAAAGAACACCACAATTCTGACGACGGAAGCTAAAGGTTGGGTCATTGAGACGCCCACTGGACATCCGAGGGGTCTGTGTAGAGGAGAAGAGAGGACTGGCCGTACTGAGTGAGTTAACTTACCTCCATACCTACCCCTTTCTGTACATTTGACTCTCACCTCTGTATCTCTTATCTTTCTTTACACACCACTTCTCTCTACCTTTCACTGACTTGTGTACCTCTTTCCTTCGTCTATACACCTCTCATCTGTACCTTTTACTTATCTGCATGCGTACCTAATACCTTCATCTATACACCCCTCTTCCTTTCACTTACCTGCATACCTCTTAGCTTCCTCTAAACACCTCTTCTCTCTACTTTTCACTTACCTGCATACCTCTTAGCTTCCTCTAAACACCTCTTCTCTCTACCTTTCACTTACCTGTATACTACCTCTTACCTTCCTCTAAACACCTTCTCTCTCTGCCTCTACCTTTCACTTACCTGCATACCTCTTAGCTTCCTCTAAACACCTCTTCTCTCTACCTTTCACTTACCTGTATACTACCTCTTACCTTCCTCTAAATACCTTCTCTCTCTGTCTCTACCTTTCACTTACCTGTATACCTCTTACCTTCCTCTATACACCTTCTCTCTCTGTCTCTACCTTTCACTTACCTGCATACCTCTTACCTTCCTCTATAGACCTTCTCTCTCTGTCTCTACCTTTCACTTACCTGCATACCTCTTACCTTCCTCTATAGACCTTCTCTCTCTGTCTCTACCTTTCACTTACCTGCATACCTCTTACCTTCCTCTATAGACCTTCTCTCTCTGTCTCTACCTTTCACTTACCTGTATACCTCTTACCTTCCTCTATACACCTTCTCTCTCTGTCTCTACCTTTCACTTACCTGTATACTACCTCTTACCTTCCTCTATGCACCTTCTCTCTCTGTCTCTACCTTTCACTTACCTGTATACTACCTCTTACCTTCCTCTATGCACCTTCTATCTCTCTCTACCTTCCACTTACCTGTGTGCCTCTTATCTTCCTTTTTACACCTCCTTTCCTCTCTACCTTTGACTTACTTGTGTACATCTTCTCTTCCTCTACACACTTCTCCCCTATCTCTCTCTCTCTCTCTACCTTTCACTTACCTGTGTATCTCTTGCCTTCCTCTTTACACTTCTTCTCTCTACCTGTCACTTATCTATGTAACTTTTACCTTGCTCAGTACACCTCTCCTCTCTAAGTTTGACTTACCTGTGCATGGCCTACCTTTTATCCTCCTTCCTATGATACCTACAACTACTCTCCTCTCTGCCTTTGACTTACCCGTGTACCTGTTACCTTCTTCTATACACATCCTTCCCTCCCTCCCTTTCACTTATCTGGTACCTCTTTTCTTCCTCTACACCCCCCTCACCTCTCTCTCTCTCTCTCTCTCTCTCTCTCTCTCTCTCTGCCTTTGACTTGGCATTGTTCAGATTGAAAGTCAGCGGTGGTTACAGACACTCTGTGCCTGCCTGCTGCTGTTTATGGGCGAAAGTCAGCGACCTTTGTTTGTTTTCTGTCGTTCATTGCTTCTGGCTTCAACCACTTCTGTTTTCTTCCTCCCTTTCTTCCTGGCCTTTTCTCTTTTCATCTTCTGTCCTCTGTCGCTCTTTGTTGGTTTCAGTTCATCGCGCGCGTCAACAGAGCGTTGCAAGTGACATCTATTGAAATCAAACGACGTTAGACCTCAGAGGTGGAAGCTGCTTACAGGCCACACACTTTCCAGTCAGCCTGAAGATGCCCTTGTTCACGGGTCAAACGAAAGACAGTTGAAGTGACGGGGAGCAGTCAGTCGCTGGCTACTGCTCAGGTGGGATGTGGCGATTTTGTGAAGGACTCACTCTCTCACTCACTCACTCATTCCCTCGACCGCAGGGGTCGTTGGGGGGACATGAGTAAGATGTCATAGCTCGCCACGCCGTTCTGTTGGCAGCTGTCGTGAGGAGATCTGGCATCGTCATTTTGGTCCATTCCTTGACGTTGTCGGACCAGCTCTTTCTCTGCCGCCCCCGTCTGCGCCCTCCCTCTACAGTCCCTTGCAGGATGGTTTTGGAGAGGGTGTTATGTCGTATGACTTGACCAAACCATGCCATCTTCCGTCGTTTGACAGTCGCCAGCAGTGGCTCTTGGGGCCCAGCAAGGTTGCTGACCAGGTTCCGCACACAGTCATTGGTCTTGTGCTCCTTGTAGGAGATGTGTAGTAGTCTCCTCAAGCACTTGGTTTCGAATGCTTGGATTCTTCTTTCTGTTTCTGCCATCAGTGTCCATATCTCACATCCATATAAGAGGATGGAGACCACCAGTGATTTGTAGAGCAGGAATTTTGTGTGGAATCTGATGTTCTGAAGGACTATGACTCTCAAACTTGAGGCAAGATCGCACTGGCTCTTAGTGCTGCAGCACTGGGGGCTAGTTGGCCTATGGGAACCATCCCCAACGCCGACTGTCCTGAAACCGTCTTGGCCGATAGTGATGTAACTTGGGCAAGACACTCTCCACTATGACCAAATTCTATCCCAGATAGTCAGGACAGAATGTGCCTCCTCTGCTGTTCTCATGGTCGTAGTCGGACACGACTGACTGTTATACAACGGTGGTCAACATTTCAGGTGCGGTGGCCAACATTGTTAGTTATTGTTGTGGTCTAGGACAATGAGAGATGGACAGACCTCACAATACACTTCAGGTCAAATAATACATTGTTGATGATAGTTCGTATGTTTAAAGCTGTGCTGACGAATATATTATTTCAGCAAATATGTTTAATGCCAAGATGATGGCGACACCCCAGATTGCATTTCAGGTGTGGTGACGAGTATTTGTTATTGGTGTATGTGTTTGATTAAAAGGCTAGGTAGAAGGACGGACACGTTGTACAGTTCTCCACGAGACCAACATTCATGGTGCCTGGCTGTTCCCCAGGTAAGGGGACATAATTGGACCACTTTCCTCTTCACACACTTTTGCGCGCCTTTCATCTCTGCGTGCGTGCGTGTGTGCGTGCGTGTGTGTGTGTTTGTGTGTGCGCGTGTGCGTGTGTGCGTTTGTGTGCATACGTGCGTGCGTGCGCGTGTGTGTGTGCCCTCTGTGGGAGTGTGGTGGGGGTGAGTTCGGGGGGTGGCGGGTGGGAGTGAGGGGAGGGGGGTGGGGGGGGGGAGGGGTGGGGGAGTCCTAAAGTGGGCCACTTTTCTCGGCACGTTTTCCAGGGGTCTTTGGAGACCCGTCACGGCGTTTGCTGAGGAGTGGGGTGGAGAGAGGGGCCCGAGAAAAGTAGGCTGCTTTGGATGTGAGTGTTTTCATTAACCCGCTCGGTAGGCCTCGCCTGTCATCCCTGAGCAAACTGAAGAGTCCCTCTACACACACACACACACACACACACACACACACACACACACACACACACACATGCGCACACACACACACACACACACACATGCACGCACGCACGCGCGCGCGTTCGCCACATGCATGTAAGCACGTTTGCATTGATCTACGCACATACGCACATATACGGGTACGCGCATACGTGCTTCCACACACACACACACACACACACACTCTCTCTCTCTCTCTGTGGGGGGGGGGGAGATGTGGGAGGGGGTGTGGAGGTGTGGGATGGGGTGTGTGTGTGTGCTCAACATTGTAATGGGTCAGAAGGCCTTCTACAATAAAACATTTCTGAGTTCTGAGTTCTCTCTCACTCACTCACACATCTAATATCACCCTGAGTGGAGGGACCAC